>NC_052618.1:32759979-32873693 GCF_016545825.1 Eucalyptus grandis
GTGCAGTTTCCTTGAACTGCACCCAAATCCTGTACTATAACTTTAAAAGAAAAACTATGTTGAGTCATTATCCTTGGTTGAACCAGGAAAGTGACATAATTAGCATGCCGAAGATAGGAGTTGTATTGCCCAGTGGGACGAGGGCACCAACAGAGCTTTCTTAGCTTTAAAATCTCTAATGAAACCGACAATGCCGCGATTGAAAGTTATATACATTACACATGTGCTTTTCAGTTGTTTGGCAAGCGGTTTCATCGTTTGTCACGGCAAAGTGCGGTTCTTCGATGCCACGGCAAGATTGTCTGATTTAAATCATGATAAGATGTGAACTTCTAAACTACTTAGTGATGAGCGAATCAAATGGTCAATCTGATTGAGAAATCCAATTGTCTTTGTTTGGATGCACACGTGTCTTGTTTGGATGCACACGCGTGAGTGAGTTATGTTAGAAAAATCTAATATTGAAGAATTGGTATGGTGTGAAACGGTTAATATATCACAATTAGCTCATGCTTCATTAGTGAAAGTTTTGAGTGAAGGTGTGTCCCATTTGGATAGATTTATGGGCTCGAATTTAGGCTTTCTTTTAGCGATCTCCCATGTGAAGTTATCGGATTTCTGCTACACACTCTTAATAAATAATATTAGAACCGAGACTCAAATGGTATTAGAGCCGATGGAATAATATGATTAGAGAAATCCCAAATTGAATATGGAGATCGGTGTGATTTAAATCAGTTAATATATTACAATAAGCCTGTGACTCGGTCTTTATGTCCAAGGATGGGATTACTGAAGGCGCAAGTCTTTGCCTTCGATCCAAATATCTGCTTTTATCAAATTGATTCTTGCGGTAAGACCATTCGATTTTCAGTACTAGACGACAGCAACACTACAAAGCGTGCATCAAGGCAAAAGCGTCATGTCTCCTCGCACACGATTGAGCCCAAATGTGCTATCGTCCACACATACCCATTTTCATATTCGCTCAGATACTTCATCCAACTCTCACCTCTCTACAGTTTTGAGATTGAAACTTCTCAATAAGTACACCTGGTTTAGTAACAGGTACTTTGTCAGTCCGCAGTTGCAAATTGCAATAGCGAGAATCGGAACTTGAAGGTTCTGGAGCTCACTGTGTTCCGGGCGGTATCCTGAAATGAGAGAACAACAGTACTCCACGCCTTCCTACAGAGACCATAAGAACTGCAATAGTGCGACATGTGGGCGTACTCCATGACGGTGTCGCAGGTCTCTTTCGACCTCATCTTTTTTTGTTTCTGGGGAAGCATTTTCCATCAAAGACAGAGACCGTGAAATATACTTTCAGATATTCAGCTTTTATCGGCTTGCGCGTGAAGATATGGTCATTAGAGTGCTTTGTATCATCCTTGAGCCTTTGTTTTGACTTTTGCATTATCTTCAAATCCCAATCAATACACCATAATGTAGAGAAACTAAGATAAGCATAAGACATGCAATACAGCATTCGAAGCATTGTATCGCGGGGTTCTTTTGCGAAAGAGAAGCAGCTCTTATTGTTAAAATTTGCCATTTACCACTATTGATGATAAGTTGAAAATCATTTACACATTTTCGTGAGCAAGTGTTATATATAATTGAAGATTTTCTCAGCTCCTAAGCAGCTAACCCTAATAAGGTTCACAAACCCATTCATTAATTCTAGGGAAAATGATATGAATGATTCATGAACTTTCACTCAATGCATAAGATGATTTTGAACTTTTTAATTTATTCAATATGGTCATTGAATGTGCAATATGGTCCCGAGCTTTTAATTAGTTTAATCGCGGTCGCAAAAGCTTTTTATATATATTTAATTTAGTCCTTGGATTGTATAAAATGTTCAATGTTGTCCCGTTCTTGAATTAATGGAAAGATAATATTAATATTTTCATATAGTTCAAGAACTCATTTGTATAAAATTAAAAGTTTTAAGGACTACTTTGCACATTTGATGAAAGTTTAGGGGCCACATTGAATAAATTAAAAATTCATGGGTTACATTACATATTTAACTAAAATTCAAGAATCATTTGTGTCATTATCCCTTAATCACATGCTTTCATTAGGTCGATTACTTTCAACAACGATTTCTGATAGAAGGAAAGTTCTAAACTAGGGGTGAACATTTAGAGCCACTCAAATCGGACCCGACCGTCTGATGGGTTTGGTTCACGACTCGATCCAGGTTTAGATTCCATAAAAATGGAGCCGATGATTGTTGGATGATTGATTACTGAGGAGGATTGGATGAGACCGGATGGGCCACTCTTTTAAAAAAAATATATATATATATATTTCAATTTCTAAAAAATAGCAATAAACCTTAAAAATAGTAAAAACTCTAGTAATTTTTAATTTTTTTGTTATGTAATCGGTTCCATGGTAGATAGATGGGAACCGATCACCGCTTATTCATGCCTCTAACTCAATCATCTATTCATCACCCCTTAGAATAAATATTTACTTTTTCCCCTTGCTTATGTCTACGTCAATCATAAAGTTGGGACAAGAAAATCATTCCAACTAATTGAAACCCAAGCAGCTTGTATGCATGCAGGAAAATCGCATCATCGAATTGAACCAAACCGAAACGGACTTGAATCCTCAAAGATAGCTTGAAATCGACTCGACCTTAAAGTAATCAAAGATTCAAAATGATTCATAAATTAGAAAATTGACTTAACCCATTCATTTGCCGCATTTACTTTCGGATTCGAGTTGTCATCACAAGACAATGCCCCAAAAAAGTAAAATGAAAAAGAAAAGGAAAACTAAGACATGGATTCAATTAATCAAATGCGACATGTGAAGGTCATGGGTACCTTATCTTGGGAGGAAATCAAGAGGGACCAACTTGGAGCCCCCAACTTGGGAGATTTCCATCATCATTGAATGAATTTCATAATACGAGGGAGAGAGGGAGGGTGGGAGGGAAGCATTAGTGGGCCCCTTCCCAAGATCATATAACAGGAGGCTGACATGGAGGCAAAGTGCGGATAAAACGTGCATTCAACCCACCAATCAAGAGCGCGCAGAAATCTCCTCGATCCGTCCCTTCCCAAATCGTCACCTCCTCCAGTCCTCTCCCCTCCACGATCCGATTGAATTTGATTACACGAGCCGGCCCCCCTCCTTTTCGGCCACGAGTCAATCCTTGCTCCGCCGCCCCAAAAACGACCTCACGTTTGACACCTTTCGCATTCCCACCACCAAGCCAACCCCCCACCGGAAAGATCCTCCCCCTCCCTTTCGGGCTCTTTTCCCCTTCCCATCTCGCCGGCCGGCGGAACCAGAACCGCCGTCCCCCTTCTTCTCCGATCGCCTCGTTGACCTCCATTGCCGTTCCTCCCGCGTCGTGGTGGAAAGGGGTCCGACGGGCGTGATGGCGGTCTCGAAGCAGCTTCACCGGGGCGAAGTTGGAGAATTGGCTCCTCCTGTGCAATAAGTCGCCGTCGCCGGTGCCGTCGCAGTCGCCGTCGAGGGCTTCCTTGTCCTGCCGTCCCCAATTGGGTTTCCCAGGGAGGCGATTCCTCGCGCAGAGGGCGTGAGCGTTGGGGTTGGGTTCAATCGGGTCGCGAGATGCGAAGTCGCCGCGTCGGACGCCGTCTCCGGATCGCCCGACGTCGATACTTCCAGCATCTCCGCTCTCCGAGCAGCTCAAGACCTCTGCCGCCGATGGTAGCCCTCTTCCTTGTTGTGTTTGAGCTTCAAAGTGGATTTCTTGCGTGCTCTGAACCTGGGATTTTGGTTATGTTGTTCAATCTCATGAAAGTGCGTGTTGTGAAGCATTTTCCATTTGTCTTTAGGATTGGTGTGGTGAGGGGTTAGGTGGTTTTTATTATGTTCAGGAATTTGTGAACTTGTTAGTATTTTCTGAAATTATGGAGCTTCATTTCATGGTGAATGTCGTCTTTAAGCTCAAAGAGAGTAAATTCGTAGTAGCGTAAGGGAGAGTGTATGTCTGGACCATTTTCTACTTTTGGTTTTTAGATAGAAATGCATACAAGATCAAGCAAGAGGTTTAGAGTTAGGTGGTAGTGTAGGATTGCTGACTGAAAGATGTTTCGATGTCCAAATTGGAGTTAAAACCGTAATGATTCGATTGAACTTGAGAATCTAGTCTGGGGTTTGAGCAATTCGGATTTTATTCTGTTCCTATGGTGATGTACCCCTTTCTTCACCTTTGAGGTGGAACTAATTATTTCCCTCTCTTCTTAGATGTGTTGAGCTTTAAACAGTCCTGCATGTTCATAGAGTGGCTTTCTTCCTTTTATTTGGGCCACAAATGTGTTTACCTACTTTCTCTTCCTGTTGCATAAATTCAGTCCTTCCTGTTTATGACCACCAATCACTGTCTGGTGATTGGTAAAGACTTTGTGTGTGGTCTTCTAGATATGAGGTTGACTAACCAGATATCTGCTTATGTTTAGCTTTTCAAGCAATGATGCAAATAGAAAACACAGAGCGAAAGTATATATTGTGACATCAGATTCCTATGTTGAGATCACTAAATTTATCTCAATTGTTTTGGTCAGGGTATACAAAGAAAGGAGCAGCATTGTGGTTATTGGGCTTAGCGTGCACACAACTCCTGTGGAGATGCGTGAGAAACTTGCCATTCCTGAGGCAGGGAATGGCCTCGAGCCATTGGAGAACTCTGTAGTTTGAATCATATAGAAGAAGCGGCTGTCCTTAGCACCTGCAACAGAATGGAGATATATGTTGTCGCTTTGTCTCAGCATCGTGGGGTTAAGGAAGTGACTGAATGGATGTCTAAGGTGATTTACTTTTGCCCCTTGTCATGACTATAATTGTTGGATTCTTGCAACAATTAATTGTCCTATGACACTTGTTTTATGGATGAAAAGCACAAGTTTCCTTTGAGTTCTTGTTAATCCGGGATTCTTCCTTTCTGTTCTCTTCTTCTCTGAGCGAAACGGATCCTTTAGCAGTTGTTATCATATGATATCCTGCCGTTAGTTCCTTGCAAAAATTAAAGCAACTGAGTTATCCCAGGTCACAGACCTTTAAATTTATTAAACTCGACTTTCCTTTGAATTCTTTTTAGTGAAGGACTCTTCCTTTCTATTCTTCTCTGGTGACAGGAATCCTTTAGCAGTTGTTTTTCTATAATATCCTGCTGTTAGTTCCTTGCAGAAATAAAAGTACTGACCTATCCAGCTCATAACGCTTTAAAAGCATTTAAACAGTTTGTAAAGAATTTAAACTAATGATTTCTGAAGCATCATGGGTAAGTATGGAAGATAACATGTCATTTGTGTCCTCAGCATTTTGCTTGGGGTCTTGTCTTTACAAGGTTGATGCTGCCTTGTTAATTAACAGTTTGCTGTTATGAGTGTTGTCTAGCTGATTACCTGTTCTAATTTGTGTGACCTTATGGAAAGAATTAGCACAAAATGCAGTCAAGTTCTTATCACTACTTTTCTTCTTGACAGGCAGAGTGGGATCCCTGTTTCAGAGCTTTGTCAACACCGGTTTTTGTTGCACAATGGGGATGCTACACAGCATCTTTTTGAAGTCTCAGCAGGTCTTGATTCTCTTGTCCTAGGAGAAGGTCAAATTCTTGCTCAGGTTAAACAGGTTGTAAAAGTTGGCCAAAGATTGTTGGATTTGGGAGAAACATTAGCGGGCTTTTCAAGCACGCCATCACTGTGGGAAAGCGGGTCAGACGGAGGCAGACATTGCTTCTGGAGCTGTTTCCGTAAGCTCTGCTGCTGTTGAGCTGGCTTTGATGAAGATCCCGGAATCCTGCCAGGTACAGCCAGAATGGTAGTAATTGGAGCAGGCAAGATGGGTAAACTCGTGATCAAGCACTTGGTGGCGAAAGGATGTACAAAGATGGTGATAGTGAACAGAAGTGAGGAGAAAGTTGCTGCAATTCGTGAAGAGATGAAGGGTGTTGATATTATCTACATGCCCCTCACAGAAATGCTCAAATGCACTGAGCGAAGCTGACGTGATATTCACAGGCACAGCATCAGAGACACCTTTGTTCTTGAAGAGCATGTGGAGACTCTTCCTCCTGTTAGTTCAGAGTTGGGGGCCTGAGGCTCTTCGTTGATATATCTGTTCCCAGGAATGTGGGTTCTTGCGTTGCTGATGTTAGCACTGCACGAGTGTACAATGTTGATGACCTTAAGGAGGGTCGTGGCGGCCAACAAGGAGGATCGCCTCCGGAAAGCCATGGAAGCTCAGGCAATAATCTCCGAGTCTAAACAATTCGAGGCTTGGCGGGATTCATTAGAGACTGTTTCCTACTATTATTAAGAAGCTGAGGGCTTATGCAGAAGAATCAGAGTCGCGGAGCTAGAGAAGTGCCTGTCAAAGATGGGTGATGACCTACCGAAGAAAACTAGGCGAGCAGTGGATGATCTCAGCCGAGGAATAGTCAACAAGCTGCTCCATGGACCAATGCAACACTTGAGATGCGACGGAACTGATGGGCGTACTCTGAACGAGACCCTTGAGAACATGCACGCTCTTAACAGAATGTTCAGCCTCGAGACAGAGATCTCTCTTTTGGAACAGAAAATCAGAGCGAAAGTCGAACAAATCCAGAAATGAGCTCCATTACTGAATTCTTCTCACATAACTTCTCTCTTACTGCCTCGGAAATTGGAATAAGAGGATTACGTTCCTCACCTTGTCAAAGTTTTCGCTCTTCACTTCAAAGGTAGATGACGATTGCAGAATACCGAGGGGGCGTCAACGGCAAATGACCCTCGTGTATGTGGGTTTGCTCTTACTGCTGTGTACGTTCGTTCGGCTTTGTAGGATAAGACGTGAGGGATTTTTGGCGCGGGCTTGGTATGGATATCGAGTTATCATTCGTGGAGCTGGATTGTATGTTATACTGCTACTGTTGTAATTAACCAGTTGATTTTCAATAATTGATGTGCTGTAGATTGGCAGTCATCATCTTATCATCATAACCCCGGTAGGCAGACGGTATATCCGACCGCCAGTGCAAGTCAAAATCTCAAAAGCCTGGAAAAAGACCAAACGGTGAAATGAACCTTCGCGTGGAGTAAGACAAAAGCACACCCAAGCACACTAGAACACACAAATCTTCTGCAAAGATACTGACAGAGCAAAAGATCAGAGGCAAGTTAATCTTTTAAGGGAAACTCCAATCATAATGCAATGAATACACAGGAGAATTCGTAGCCGAACCCGCGTAATAATGATGCTAATATGTTAGAGTAGATAATAGCTATAGGTAATGAATGCAAGACGAGAAAGATGAGGCAGCCAAATAAAAAGGGAAAAGAAAATTCCATTGCACTAACAATTCATTTACACGTCGTCCCTTAATTCACACAATTCAAAATGGAACCCTGGCGTCAATGTCAAACCTCCTCCTACCGAGCAACAAGTGTCAATGTTTTAACCCAGACATTTCACAAAACCGCAAGACATGTTTACCAGCTAATACAATACACTACGCCCCCAATTTTTCGAGAAGTTACTGCACGCGCCCGTTTTGGTTTTAGACCGGTGCACAACATCTGTCGCTTCGTGTGGGATCAACATGATCCAACGGATCAGGCGTATGTGGCCTATACGGTCCGGATGTGGCTAGCTAATGATTTTCCTATTTTGGTGTCAAACTATTTTCTCTTCCAAAATGTACTTTTTGACTGTCGAGCAGAAAATCAGGATTCAGAATCTGGCGTTTTCAAAGGCCATGCAAGTCGCTTACTCGACCCAGCGACTTCTTCCCAATCGCCGCGCCAACCGACTTCGCCGACGGCGTGAGCGGCTCCCCACTCGCGTCGACCGTCGCCGTCGCCGCCGCCGTCTCCGCCCTCTCGCTCCCTCTCCCCCGTTGCATCATCTGCCGCATCTCCAGGGCTTGCTGCCTGCTCCAGTACAGCTCCGCCAGTTCGGCCTCCAGCTCCCTCACGAACTCCTGCGCCGGCTCCGAGCCCGACTGCATCAGCAGGGCCCGAGCCGACGCCAGCATGTGATAGGCGCTCGTGTAGTCGCCGTACTCCGTCAATCTCCTCGACTCCGCGACGGCCCTCGTCGTGACGAAGAGCTCCTGAGCTGCTCCACCCTCAGGTCCGATGACCGGACGGCGTGGAGCCGTGGAACCACGAGCGCCCGCTCCGACCCGATGACGGCCTCGTGCGTCGCCGGGTCCCTGTAGCCGCATCGCACCGTCATCACGTGGTGGGACCCGACGGTCGAAGTCGGCACCCGCAGCTCCACGAGCGGCTCCCTCTCCTCCTCGGCGTACAGGTCGCCGAGCCGGACCGACCCCCTGGCCGAGCAAGGCGGGCCGCCCGTTGCCGCACGAGTAGACGGCGGCGACCTCCGCCGCGTCGGATCCGGACGCGAACCCGAGCTTGATCGTCAGATCCTGCACCACCACGCTCAGCAAGCCGCCGACGCACTTCGCGAAGGCATCCTCCGATGGCTCGGGACCGAAGCCGCGGCCGCCGCTCTTGCTGAACCCGGAGGCGTGGACCGGTATCTCGACGTGGGCGAAGCGCGTGGACGGCACGTGGCTCGACGCCTGCCTTTGATTCTCGCCGCTGTAAGGGACCGTTTCGTCCTGGCCATCGGATAATAAGATGATGCTGGCTACGGGATTTCTCTCTCGCCGGTCCTCGAGCACCTTCGCGGCCTTCCTCAAGGCGTCCCCCGCGCTCTTCCCCTGGCCGCACGTGAGACGGTCGACGACCCGCCGAGCCGCGCGCTGGCCCTGAGCCGTCATCCTCCTCAGAGGCAGCAGCCGCCGGGGAGCCGCCGAGAAGGCTACCAGAGACAGACGGTCGGCCGAGCTGAGCGAGCCGATGACCAGGCGCATGGCGCGCTTCAGCATCTGCAGCTTGGCGCCGGTCATGCTGCCGCTGGTGTCGAGCACCGCGACGAGGTCAATCGGCGCGCGGCGCGCTGGGTCGAGGCCGCTCCGCGTGGCGGCCGCGGGGGCGTGCGCCTTGACCCGCAAGGCGACGACGTAGGTGGCGCAGCTCTTGGACAGGGAGACGACGGCGGACTGAGGCAAGATCTTCACGTCGACGTGCGTCGAGTCTTTGGAATTCGTCATTTGCGAAACGTCGGCGCACGACGGAGTCGGGTTGACGAAGAACCCTGAAACTCTTCAACCTCCTCCTCTTGCTCTTCTCCTTCTTCTCCTTCTCCCTCGTCGATCGGAACGAATCTCGCCCCGTACTTGGGGGACAGCAGGGACTCGTCATCGTCGTAGCATCTCGAGTAGGCCAACTTAGGCGAAACCGGTTCTGGCAATTTTGGCGTGGTAGGTCTCGCGGCTCTGGGTGAAGCAAAGATTCGATCATCTTCTTGTCCTCGAGCTTGACTGATTCGGCCCGTGGCGATGGCTGTGGTGGGTCTAAGTGTGGCTGAGAATCTCCCGCGGTGGAGGTCCTTGTGGATGGAGAGCAAGGGGACGTCGGTCCAGGAGGCGTTGCAGATGGGGCAGACCAACGCCCCGTGCTTCCGGACGTGGGCGGCGATGCAGGCGAAGTGGAAGGCGTGGCTACACTCCGCTGTGTATATCGCCGCGCCGCGGCCTGTCTTGACACTGCCGAAGCACACCCCGCACGTGGTCTGGAACACAACAAGCACGACGTCAGAAGACTGATTAATTAACGAAAACGATTTACAAAAATGATGCGACGTGTTCTAATTACGCGGTCCAAGAGGGGTTCCTACTCTGAACTTGAAGCTGTTCTTGAAGAAAGACAACTTGAGCGGAGACCGCGGAGACGAAGAGTTGGAGCCAGGCAGCGATTTGGGCGTCATCTTCGTCGACTTGGGAGTGGAGGTCTTGCACTCGAGCCTCGGGGTCTCGCTGTGGCTCACGCTCGCTGTGCCGGCAGCCGGAGCCGATCCTGGAGCCGTTCGGCATCGAAGCAGGCTCGGGGTTGAAGAAGACGGAGGCGGAGGTTCGCGGGGAGCCTGCACTCGCGGCGTGGTGGGGTTGCTCCCGCCGGACAAGAACCCTAGCTTGGCGGCGGCGCATTTACGAGGGCTGGGGCCTGGGCTGATACTCTTCCGCTGGTGCTGCTTCTCGAGAGCCTTGGATTCCCGGTCTCGAGGGATGGTCGTGCAGAATGCTCTTCTCCAACCAGTGCCCATCTTCTGCGCAGTCAAGAGAGAGAGAGAGAGAGAGAGAGAGAGGCAGAGATAAGGAAGACGAAGAAGAGGAAGGAGAGAGGAAGGAGAGATCTCTTTGCTTCCTCTTTTGTTTAGGTACTTTATTGAGGGTGGAGACAAAAAGTGCAAGATCCGATTTTGGGAGAAAGAGAGAAGGAAAAGGGGCATCATATGGGATCGAACGATGCGAGCTGAGGATTATATAGAGACAAATTTATTAATATGGGCTGGTGCACAATCAAATCCATATATCAATTTTTGGCCACTACTTTCTCTAGTCCCTCTCTCTCTCTCTCTCTCTCTCTCTCTATCTCAATGCACGCACTGTTTGTATTTTGCATTTTGTATTGATAAACCCAAAAAGATCTCTGCATAAGAAGCAGAGGCCGGAAATCTACTCCCACCACTTCTAGTCTCTACAGTTCCTTCAGCAGCCTCGCCTCTTCTCGTGAATGGCAGTGCAGCAGTAGCAGAGGGAGAGGAGGGAGTTTTATCCTTTGGGATTTCGACGCTTTATTATATTCATCGAAGGTGTGCTCTGCAGGGATTCGTTTTCTCAAAGCAAATCTCAAACTACAGTACCGATTCACAAAAACGATGTGACGAACTGAGTATAGTTAAATATTTCGAGAGAGATGCGCATCGAGCGAAATGCGACTTCAATCGAGTTTGTTTGCTTGCTTGCATCAGCGCTAACGTGCTTTGGCTTTTTCTCTCTCTCTCTCTTTATGACTTTTTCTAAGTTGACAGGCATGTGTTGCGGGTTCGCACGTTGACGTAAGCCGTCAAAGATGGTGCGTGGGAGCGTGGGCGCTGGCCACCGACATTAAGATGAGTGCTCAGGTTCTGTCCGTGGGGAGCACTTGGTCGCCCTCGCGTCCTCAAAGCCCACTAGTCGCCTGCGATCTACGTGGGACACGTGAACTGAACGGCTGCAATGCATCTCCTCCGGCGGACTTAGAATCCGAATTAGAAATATTCTTCTATCCATGCTCCTTGTGACCAATGTTATCGCCTCAATAGACAAATACGCGTTTAGACTCGAGTCTAGTGGATCGAATTATTCACATTAGTTGATTTTGTGGGACCCATTGTGTTAGTGGCTATGGTTCACTTGATTTGCTGGACCATTGTCTGGGTAAAAGATTTCCTTTCGAAGATACTTCTACTTATGAATAGTAACCATACATTTTGCGCATTATTTCTCTCGTTAGGTATCCCCGGAGTATGGCTTCCCTCCTATTAAAATAGAAAAATCAACTTACCTTAAAAGAGGGGCTTCAACGGTGTAACTTTATTATAAACGGATTCAAAAGTTGACTCCCATATCATAGTACTTCATACCGTGTGGCATTTATTTTCCACATTGCTTTTATACACGATTCGCCCCGTTCTAAGTGGCAAATCTGTGAAAAGGATTCCTCAAATCATATTCAAATAATGACCCTTTTTTAGATAAGTTTTATATTCAATCAATTCCTAGTATTTATTCATCCAATTTAGGATTTGGGATATCACAAACCTCCCCCTTCTTCAAGCTTATAGCACTGGCTACTTGCATGTGTCCTCATACATTGCTTCAATGGTACTCCTGCTATATAGGCATGAGCATGGTTCCGGAATAAACCCGAAACCCGAGAACCATATCAATAGGAACTTGTAAGTTTCAGGTTCCAAGATATGCGGGATTAATTTTCATATTTCAAAAATAAGGAACTTGTCTTAATGGTAAGGATCCAAGTTCTTAGTTAAATGAACCCGTAACATGTAAGCCGTAACTTAGAACTTTGAATAAGTTTTAATATTTTTCTTGATTCATGTATTCGTACAATCTTGCGATATCTTATATTGTTTTGATGATGAGTGTATAATCTTGAAGTACTAGTTTGACCTTTCATTTTATGACTCAAACTTTTACTTTATTAATGTTCATATATTTTCGCGTGTCTTTATGACCAGTAAATTATAGTAGCAAGTGGTGGTCATTAAGGATTTTAATTTACCTTAATCGTTTAATTAATAATACAGAAGTTCCATATAGAACTTGGAATCGCTCACCCCTACCGCTATTGATTCTTGTCTCCTTGATGTCCTCAAAGTTGATCAATGAGTTGCACGTCATCCATCTCTCGTACTCTAGTCATCACTCTCATCACTCATTAGATCGATGTGCAATCTAGTATATCCCCTAACATGATATCTATCGGAGGAGGTTATATTTTCATACTATTTATGGCAATCTAACTTGATTTGTGTGGTCTAAGCATTAATGGTTAATGATCATATGGAAGTGGGGTAAATGACACAAATTGTCCATAAATTATGGCTCAATGTGCAATACCATCAATGTAATTTAAATTTATTTGATATATGCCATAAACTTTAATCTAATGTGCAATATCATCCTTGAATTTTTAATTTATTCAATATGATTCTTGAATTTTTTATGCATGTTTAATTTAATTCATAAATTATATGAAAATGTTCAAGATAAATTAAAATTCAAGGACAATAATATTTACTTGAGGTAAAGTTTAGGAACCGCATTAAATAAATTTAAAATTCATGAATTATATTAGATCATTCGTGTAATTATTTTTTAGGATCAAGTCTCAGCTTAATAATTAAGCCATTGTCATTTTTTATCCTATTTAAGAAAAAGGTGTGGCACCTAATTAGCCAGATCTTGGTAACAACTTTTTTGAAGGGGTGAAATGCAGTGGTTTCCCTCCTCGGAAGGGGACAAGCACAGTCACATTATGACTCCCTCTTTAGGGTTTTCTTGCTGGGATGGCCGCATAATTCTCCCTCCCAAACAGAAAGGACCACAAAAGAAGAGAATGCGAAGCCAAACGATAAAACAAAAAAGTCACATCATGATGCATGCCCGTGTAGTGCGCCTTGTGCAGCGTAGGGTCCTCGCTCCCAGTCTGAGGACTTCCTTCCATGCGAATCCGACCGAGGAAGAGGAAGGAAAGCTACTGCAGTCGTTGCCCTTGGTATGGAGGACGGTCGCGGGTGTGGTCATACGTTGTGGAAATTAACGTGACAAATGTCACAGGACAGCGAGAGAGGGACATTCATTCATTCATTAAACAGTTCTCGCAATGAAAGCAAAACATTAAGGACCCTGACACGGCCAGGACCGTGCATGACCAGTTCAATCTAGTTTCCTAATGCAGGCGTAGTTCCTAGGGTTTCTGGGTCCTTGCCGCTTCTCGATTCTCTTATCATGTCCAAATCATGCCGCAGTCGCATTTACCACAGCCAGTCCCATCATCACCTCCTTCGCGAAATACTCGAAAAAGTTTTAAATCGTTTTTCATCAACGCGGTAGTAGAAAAACCATAAAATAGAATTTGACCGAGCAAAGCTAGGGCGGGGCGACGGGGTTGCGCCGGAGTGGAGGGTCCCTTCCCGATAAAGAGAGCATCGCAGCGTGGGGCGGTTTCCACGACGTTGATAGCAGGAAGAAAGGCCATCAGGCCCCTGGGAACGCGACCTATAAATTGGCATCGAAAACAGTCAATAATTCCGACACGCACGTGGGCCCCCTCGAAGACTTTAACCCCTACGACGACGACGACGATTCCTAGGGGGACCTAATTGTCCGAATTGTCAACTCCCTCATGGGAATTATAAAACCCGATTATGGTCCCGAAATCGCAACCTAATCACCCCTTTTCCGCTCGAGTTAGGCAGGGGAAGAAGGCCGAGGGATAATGGCTTTTGGGTTAACTTTAGTTGTTGGGGTTTAAAGCACTAATCGATTTCATTATCCCTTGCGAAAGACGAAACTTCATTTGGATTTTGGTCTTTGGAGGGTAGGCTTACTGAACTGTCGCCCGAGCTCTTTTACTAAAGGGGACGGATTTCTTAGTTCTACCCCTTAAAGGGGTTGATAATCTTTAAGATTGCGTAACGTGGCTGGGTTATGATACAAAGAACCAAAATAAAGAACACTCCGTGATCAACAAGCAAAACCAAGATCGATTTTCAAAGTTTGATTATAAACCAACGTTGTTTATAAGCTGGATATTAAAAATATCAACTTATTGTCTATTACATCGCTTTATAAATCATTAGTAATATTTTTTGGTGTCGTGTTCACAAACGAAAGTGATAATTTACAGCTCTTGGTCAAAAGATGCTACCATACTTTTTTCCGGTGCTTGACAAGCACTTCATAACTACGACAGCTCTTCAAAATTGCAGCAATTACCGTCAATGATATTACTTGTCCCATGTTGGTAGGCATGTGTTGTTTTTGCACTTTGACATAAGCTGTCAAAGCTAGAGCTCATCTTGTGGGCAATGGCCACCGACCTGTAAAATGAGCACTCAAGTACCTGCCCATGGGAAGCGCGTACACCGAACTCATTGCATGACAACCCTTGATCTTACAGGATCTATATGCGAGGTCTACATGGATCCACAGGATAAATTTATCGGTCTAGTGGACCTAGGTCCAAGAGACAAATGAAATGTCTTGCTGCCTGTCGCCAAGGTTATTACATTAATGGGGCTTAGATTGCATATCCGCATCTGTGTTCGAGTTTCGAATTCAAGAGATTGAGTTAAAATACCCATTATTTCTCCTATCAGTAGATTGCCCCCAAAGCATGGGTTCACTAATCCTGCTAAAATAGAAAAATCAACTTGACTTAAAAACATGAGCTCGCACTGCGTAGCACTTTGTTATTAATGGATGCAAAAGTCGGCTTCCACAGCACCAGACTCCTCAGTGTTACGTATGTCATTTCTTAGAATACTGGGTTATTGTCTATTACCTCAGTTTATAAATCATAATTTATTGAATTTTATTTCTTTAATAGGTGTATTTCATGTCCACGAACAAAGACTACGAAAGAGACTACTTGGTACAATTTTCACACAACTACAGCAAGAAGACGGTACGGACCATTTCACAACATGTCATGTATGCTTTGTGTAGCTGTTGCCTACGCATCGTTTTGGAGGGAAACGCATTTCCTGGACCCTCATAAATTCATGCTCAGAATTCATCCAATCGCTGCAATCGATGAGGAAAATTGCAGGAACCAAAGCGTCGCATTATTGCACGCGTTAAGTGTGCAAGAAGTTTGACCAAAGAAAAAAAAGACGAAAGTATGCAAGAAGGTTTGAAAATGGAAGGAACCTGGAGAAGCAAAGTACCACTACCCACCGAGAACCTAATATCTTCAAAACGAAGCGGTACATGCACGCACATGACTCACGCACATGCGAAGGAATCGGCGTTTAAAGTAAATGCATCGCAGCGAGGAGCGAAAGTACATCATTTAGAGTACCAAGGGAATCAGTTGCTTCAGTGGATGGATCTTCTTTCCCCATGTGAAGTGCCACTGCGTGCTTGTAACCCTAAAATAAAGGATTTAACCCCCCATAAGAGAAGACTTGAAAAAATGGAAGGGGGAAAAGAATGCTAATTCGATTTTGCAACGTCTTTCTTTGTTCCTTCTAAGCTCTCGTGGTTGTTCGTGGTTCACAATAAGATCGAGTGAAAAATGGTTTAAACTACTAAACCACATTTGATCAAGTGGTTTTTGATGTTTTGGTTCGATTTGAAAGTACTTTTTCAAAAAGAAAACATTCTTAAATCATACATAATCTTTTTTTTTTATCTCGTAGATAATTTCGAAAATTTCAATTATTCATGCATGATAGAGGAAGAAGATACACCCTTGACATGGCTAGCTAGCATCCTAGATCCATGGCATTATGGTCTGAAGAACTTTATAGGCTTAGGTGTTGAAAATGAACCAATACTTGTACCTAGAAATTTCCATTTATTGCTTTGTTTAAAAGAATCTAATCATATCGTTATCATGTGAACCGATAAGTTTCAAAATAACATATGATACCCTCTATTCTAAAAACTTCATGAAAGGTTGTAGATAAGTGATCCATAAGCTATAGATCCATCCCTAAAGTGTAGGCCATTGATTGGATCAAACATTTGAAATCAGACAAGGGCATGAGGACTGTTTCTTTCCCCTAATCCTGAGCTTCTGCTAGTAGCTAGGGCAAGTTCCCCTCACATTTAATTAAATTCAATGGATTTTCCCATTACATATGCTCCTCGGCCAGTACTTGGGTTTCTTTGTCTATACTAGCAAATACACACACATGTGCCAAAACAGAGATTGCACAGAGATAGTCAACGATGTTCTTTTATTTATGATTTTTCGATTTTATGATGATACAATTAATTACAGGTTTCCTCAATAATAAGTATAGGTTATTAAGGAACTTTTTAGGCAAGTATTTATGCTCGAAAACAGCCTTTAATTTTACTTTATGTATATAATAGAGGATATTTAATTGGCACGATCTTGTTAAGCCACATAAATGTTTTTCAATTTGTTTAGCTTCATGAAAGAAAGAGGAAATCGACGTTGAGAGAGAGGCTTAGAGCCATCAGAGCCCAACACAGGTCTAGATGACAGTTCAAACGCGAAATCAGATTTATTTCATACTGTTTAACTTGATTTAATTCGCATCAACTGGAATTTGGGATTAGGGTTTGGGAACAGATAATCAAGATCCGCTTCCCATTTTCTGCAAAACTCATAAAATATTAAAACGGTCCTTTCCACTTCCCGGACAACAAATTTCTTCCTCTCCTTCGAAAAATTGAGACGATTGGGAGCTCGAAATAAGTACTAATCAGCGACTTCTGTTCAGTCTCTTTATCATTTAATATTCGCACCATGATCAGACACCTCGAGTCCAGGCTAGGGGAGCTCCAAATATTCTTATTTAATCTAATAACTCATCATTAAAGAAATAATAGTGCAATCATCTGCCGACGATTCTGATGATTCGGTAGGCCTTAATCAAACCACTTAAACAAATGACGATTGCCCACCCCAATCATGTTGGCTGAGTCACTATGATTGCAACCCGGATTAAAAAATAAAAGCCCTAATAACCTCCACATCCGAAGCTCCACAATCTAATACAATACTGGTCAAAAGGGTCTGATGAAAATGTGTGCGCAAGTGGCGAACTGTCGAAAAGAGATTTCCGAGCAGACGGCCTACGCGACATTATTCTAATGGGTCACCAGCAGTTGGTGGTTGTGGTCACATGGATGATGGGCTAATCAATGTTTATAGGTTCAAATCCGATGGAGCATGGAATTAAATAAAAAAAGAAGGGCAGCTTATGGGGAAATAAAATAGGAGCTTGTCCTTTCTGGTTTAGTCCGTTTGTTTTTTCGATTTGGAGATGGTGTTGTGCATTATTAGGGCACATGTAATGGGGACTTGGAGAGCTTGCTTGGATCTCTGACAATGTTGTCATGTTTAGCTTAAGGACAAGATTAGCATGAGGAATGAAATAGATAGTGGGAAGAGATGACCTATGGAATAACGAATCATACGATTCTTTGCTCGGATTAATTAGAGATTAATGGGGTCGTAATCTTATTTATTTATTTATTTGTTTTTTCACCCTTTCCATGTTATGTGAGTCCTTTTCTTTTTAATTTTCTTTATTTTCAGGTAATGTGCACTCTTTCGAATGAACATCATCACGGGTCGGGCGGCTCGACGGAGTCTGATACGCCCGCCAATTCAGTGGGCGGACTAGACCAAGCCCGATAATTGGGCTTTTGACACGTGGCTTTTCTGTTAGTCAAATGTAGGCCCATAAAAGCCCAAAATTTTCGCGTGATGTTACCCACAATGTTTTTCACATGGTTGACGATCTTAAGGAGAAACTTAGAACGCTTCTTTCATTTTCTGTCAATTTTTTTTTTTAATTATCAATGTTTGTTTTCGGCTATTAAAAAAATAACAGATTTTTTTCCTAACGTTCTCTTTCTAGAAAAGGATTTTTATAGTGGTAAAAAGAGATATAATGCCAAGTTTATTTTTTAAATTTCTCAGTGCAATTAAAGTTAAAAAATTTATTACTAGTTTATAATGCTGCACAGAGAAAGAGAATTATTCGCACTTGCACATAACGTACGCATGAATGCTAACACCCTTCAACAAAATTTGCCTGTTTCCATTTCGAGTCCTTAGGCCATGTGGTGCGTTGATGCAACTTTTACCGCCAGAAATCAATTGAAAGTGATTTGACGTATTGAAAGTATCCGATTATATTTTGTACATAGTCGAAGTGACAAAACATAATGGGCAGAAAAGAATTTTTGGGTCATGTCGTGTCATGATGTAACTTTCACCGGCCTGATATCAATTGAAAATGATTGAATATATCCAAAATATCCGTTATTATTTTGTTCATAGTCAAAGTGACATAATGTCATAGGCGAAAGATCGATCATACTTCCCTCTCCCTTGCGCAAGGCAAGTTGTTCCCCAACTAAATCAAGGTTTTGCTCGTCGTGTCGGCTCAAATCTATGTCCAGATTCATAAGTGACGGTTTGATGACATTTGAAAGCTTGAATATCGCGGAAAGGGAAAACACTGTAATCAGGAGAAGAAGAGCTACGCGGAGCAGCAACGAGTGAGGGGATAATGTCAAGTTCATTTTCCAATTATCAATGTTTGTTTTCTGCTATTTAAAAAATAACAGAATTTACTTATCTAATGTTCTCTTTCTAGAAAAGGATTTGTATAGTGGTAAAAAGAGATATAACGTCAAGTTTATTTTCTAATTTCCCAGTACAATTAAAGATAAATTTCATTACAAGTTTATAATGTTGTACAAACAAAGAGAAATTTTCGCGCACGCGTGTAATGGGCGCATGAAAGCTAACGGCCTTCAGCAAAATTTGTCTGTTTGATTTCGAGTCCTTAGGCCATGTTATGTGCTGATGCAACTTTTATCGACCAGAAATCAATTGAAGATTATGATTCGATTCCTTGAAAGTATTCGATATCATTTTGTTCATAGTCAAAGTGACAAAATGAATAGGACGAAAAAGAATTATTGGGACATATCGTGTGGTGATGTAACTTTCACTAAGTGGATATCAATTAAGAATCATTGGATATCTCCAAAGTATCCGCTATTATTTGGTTCACAAATCGAAGTGACATATGTCACGGGCAAAAAAACCGATCGTACTTCCCTTTCCATTGCACGACGCGGGTTGTTCGTTGATTAAGTCATGGTTTTGCCGGTCATGTCGGTTCAATTCTACGTCCTGATTCATAACATAAGTGACAGAGCGATGACATTTGAAAGCTTGAAGATCGCGGAAAGGGAAAGCATCGTAATCAAAACAAGAAGAAGAAGGAGGAACATACGGAGTACCGACATGTCACGGGAGACACTTTGTTCGAATGACCGGGGAACTGCCAGAGCGAGACCGACCGTGTCTTGCATATCTCCCTTTTGATGCATACGTCTTTGTTTGAGAGCGAGTCTTGCGCGTTGTTGCTCTGATGCGGTGCATGCCGATAGTTAGAACCTGTCCATGTTGGTCGGGTCGCATGATTTACACGTGAAGGGGTCTTGTCTCGAGGCTCTTCTGGATTCATCTCTGAACTTGGACGATAGACTTCATTCTTGATAGGCTAGTTGTGGAGGAGGAACTTCTTTCCATCCACGACATTTATAATGATAATCATTATCGTAAAGTCTCGTTTGGTTCAATATCTTAAATGGACTTTAGGATTCTAAAATCCTTTGGACAAATACAAATAGTGTTCGGTTCATTTTTTGCTCAACTTTGGAGCATTTCCAAAGGCCTCTAAGGTCCTTTAACCTAAGGTAAGTCCGCAAATCCTTTGGGAAATAGCATTCTCGAAATGCAAGTCTTGGCCTTGGTCACTGGTTAATCATTTTTCATTTTCTTCATATTTTGCACGAAAAAGTCGAACGGAGGCTATGGCTATCGGCAAAGGGTTCGTGTGACCTTAGGCGACTGTCACCTAGGTCACAACAACCCAGGCGATGCTTAAGGTTGTGTGACCTCAGGCAAGGTTGTTCGATAGTTGTTTTGGTCCGTCGGTGGCTAAACTCCATCGAAATTATTTGAAACTTTGAAAAAAATAGCAAGAGTCCTTTATAAGATATAGTTTTTACTAAACATCATTTAAGCTAAGGTCTTTTCTCAATATACTTTAAAATTACAATTTACTAAATATTATTTATATTTTTGAAAACCTTTTAGTTTAAAAATATTTATATTTTTCAAAGGGTATTTCCCAAAACCGAATCAAATGGGCCCAAGTATCACTCTATTTCCAATTCAAGATTGAGTGAACCAGAAGCGATGGGCTTTGCAGATCTGTCCCATGGGCTTTGCGAATGCCAATTGAATTTTTGTATGGGCCCTTCGAGGACACTGAACGAGAAGTGGAGCCTTTTTCGGCATTCAACGTCTATCAGTAGCTTTAGTTCAAGCTGTTCAGTGCACAGACCAGTTGGGTGGAAAGTTAAGAGTGCTTCACAAAGGCCCGTGACCTTTGGCCCCAATTTGCAAGTTCATCTGTCTCCCACCGTGGAAAAGCGGCTAATAAAGTTGCGGACTAGATAATTAAGATCCAAAAATAAAAAGTTCTCCCATCAATTTGGATAGCTCGATTGCTCAAGTCCTTTAGGATTTACTTTGTCTTGAAACTCCCCATGTGGGCTCTTGTGTTTAAAGGGTTTGAGTTCTTTGATTTGAGTGACATACAATCAAATGGCTACTTTATTTTCTACCGTCTGCCCAAACATTTTCTCCATTAAAATCTCATAAAACATCCATGCAAATTCGCCAAACCCCATCAAATCCTTGTGGACGAATCCTTTTTGAGTCATGGACAATGATTCTGATTTTGGGTATTTTCTCTCGCATCACCAGCCAATGCAAGATAAGCGCTTCTCCTTGGATGGTTGCTAAGACAGATTTCAAGAAGATTT
Organism: Eucalyptus grandis; assembly: GCF_016545825.1. Taxonomy (NCBI): domain Eukaryota; kingdom Viridiplantae; phylum Streptophyta; class Magnoliopsida; order Myrtales; family Myrtaceae; genus Eucalyptus; species Eucalyptus grandis. Next base: position 32,780,999 of record NC_052618.1, read on the forward strand.
CGATGGTGAATCCGTCTTGGACGAAGAAATTGAGGAAGGGATGATCAGCTTCGTCACAGATATTGACGATAAGCCATCGTCCATAGCTAACCATTCAAGCCCTTGTCGCCGGATTTAAAGATGAGCCTCCATCCATGGCCAACCACTGCTCCGCCTCTCTAGATTCGTGGAAAGGTTGCTGTTCAGATTTTGAGGAGGCACAATTTCATATCTGGACCAACGGCGTTGCCGGCTTACATGGAGCTTGACGTCACATCAGGCTTTGCCACCGGAGGCATTGGAGGCATTGACGTTGTGTCCATGGTCTTTGTGGTATGCTTCCTTAAGAAAATATTAAATAGGCTTATCTTGTTACATCAGCAATAGATTATTCTATTCAGCTCTCGTCATGTATTCATATAGGTTTCACCTAATCATTCTTCACTTCCTCTTTTCAATTTTCTCAAGATTTTCAAGGAGCGAAGGTGTTTCTATATTTGAAAGTGTCTCTCTTTTCGCTCTGCAAAGGTATCTCTCTCGTTGCAACCAAACAAGCCTTCGTCGTTGCCTCTAAGAGCCCCGCGACAGCTTTGGCTCATCGTTTACATTCGACGAGCTCAGATTTGCTGGGTTTTTCCCCTCTTTCATGATTATATTGTGTCTACTTTAGGAGGATCAAAATATGTCAGGGGATTCGGTCTACACCATAGGGATAATTCACTGCACTCTGAAGCTTGACATCATTATGGTGAAGTAGGAAAACTTCCCCGTCCGTATCCAATCATCAACAATGGGACTATTAACTAGTAAACTATACTAATATACCTAAATTCTAAAGTTCTAAAATATGTAATAGATATAAATGCTAAATATATATATTGAATATATATTATAAGATAGAAAATATTCGAATATATAAATAAAAATAGAAATAAATAAAAAATAATTTGTTGTTATTTTTTTGTTATTATGAATTTTCTTTTTATATTAGAATTCGAATATTGTTTTAATTTTATCAATTTAAATAGTTTGGTGTTTAAGAAAAATAACTTTTATATGATAGATATTAGAAATTCTATTTACCTTTATCCAATCTCCTCAATGGAATATTTATCCATCTCTCTTATATCGACTTTATTCAAATCTTGTGTAGGAACTAAACAAGAATATGATGAATTTTAGCCTATCATAAATTTTATTCTAACGACCAAAAAACGTAGCCTAAAAATCCCATGTATTGCACATGCTAACGGAAAATATAATGGAGGGTCAAGGTTATAACAAAATGAAAGTTAAAGGAATAATATGTAAATATTGAGAATTTGGGGGAAAGCGTATTCTAACCCGATATTCGAGACAGTTTTGTGCGATTTCCCCTATAGTTATATTGAATGATCATTTTTTCTCCTGTTGTTTGAATGTTTTAATGCCCCTCATTTTGGTAATCTCATTATACAAAATTAAAAGTTCGTTACTACAAGGTTGTTATAAATTATTGTGGTTACAATTTTGAATAAGAGAAATTCACTTGCGTCAAGAGAATAGGCTCATGATAACAAAACCAACATTTGCACACCTTTAGCATGTTTGTTTCTTTTTGTTGTTTGATAATTTAGAGCAGTTGTAAATTTAAATATGACATATAGAAGTACTAAAAATATGCTTATGACTCTAATATGATGTGAATAGTTTCTAACAATTATGATTTAGGAGTAATACTATATACTAGGGACATGCCCGCTAGTTCGTATAAAGAGGCGAACACATATAATTTCACTGAGAGACTTTAGAGTTAAGAAAAAGGTTTAGAAGTTACAAATGTATTTTCGACTGATGACAAATACTTTTTTCGAATAATTTTGGATATTCTAATCTTCTCTTTGACATATGCCTTGAATGCATGCAAACCACCTTGTTCACATAAGGGATAAGGATTTTATTCATGTATAAACCATAATATCGAATGAACTTGACATAATGATTATATTAGAAATTATTACATTGAAACTATTGTTACAAACAAGCGGATTGATTTCATAATATGCAGAATCCTTTTATGTGTGAGTTAGAAAATAACAACTATTCGCCATTGTAAGTGCTAAATGCTAATGTTGCTTTATCCTGTAGACTAAAGTCCAAGCCTCCATTCGTTTCGCGAAAAATAATTTCCGAGAAAACGTTTTCCGGATTTTCAGGGTAGCCCACTCTCGTGGGGGGCTACCCGGGCCTCTTCATTTCCCCGAACCCAGCCTAGTATGCTAGGAGAAGGGCTTCATGGGGATCTGAGGTGGGCTCCCCTCCCGGGAGGGTTTGGCGGGAAGCCCAATGGGGACGTTATCCCGTAATCCAAGTTAAACTACCTAAATGGTAGCTAACTGGGCACCTTGGGATGCCCGATTTAGGGTGAAGCAGTTTAGGGACTTGCTCAGGTCCAGATTGATTTCATAATATGCAGAATCCTTTTATGTGTGAGTTAGAAAATAACAACTATTCGCCATTGTAAGTGCTAAATGCTAATGTTGCTTTATCTCGTAGACTAAAGTCTAAGCCTCCGTTCGTTTCGCGAAAAATAATTTCCGAGAAAACGTTTTCCGGATTTTCAGACATTTGTTTCACGGAAAATGAATTCCTTGGGGAAAATGTCTTCCATGAAAGGAAAAAAATCTTATAAATTAGGGGAAAATGTTTTCCACTTTTGAAAAGTGGAAAACATTTTCCTCTCTTGATCTCTCTTATCTCACACCTCTACAAATTCTCACTTCCTCCTCCCCTTTCTTAGTCTTCCTTTCTTTTTTATTCGAATTATTTTTTAATTTTCTTTTTCTTTTTTAATTCAAATTATTTTTAATTTCCTTTTTCTTTTCTATTTCTTTTCTATTTCTTTATTTTTTCTTTTCTTTGTTTCCCATATTCTTCTTTCTTGGCTAGTCATCACCAAGCAAAGCGAACCTCAAGCTCGCACTCGCACTCTTGCTTATCCTTTTCTTTATTTACTATACTCTGCGGTTGTACATTACTCAAGCAAATTACTCTACATGCTTTGCTTCTTTTTCTTTTGTTTATTGGAACACAAAAGATGCAGGGGGATACCACCCACCTGGTGGCGCCGTTGGCGGCGAGCTTCTCCCCTAACACAAGGGGAGGAGTTTGATTTATGGGCGTCGCAAGGGTGACTTACTCGGGGCACGAGGGGTGGTGGTGATTCACGTGCCTCCCAAGGGTTTACTCCGCCACGCTGTTGGCATACGGGGCTTCCCTAGGTCATCAAAAAAAAAAAAACGTAGGGGGATAACAGGCCACTCAACGGAAAGTCTCTCATTAGGGCTGTACATGCTTTGCTTCTTTTCTCCTTTGCTTCTTTTTAAAATCCATATGAATATTTTTTAAAGTAGATGAGCATTTGGTGACAATGAGGGAACAAAGATATGAAGCAAATTTGTCTAGATTTAAAGGCAAGTTCATATTTGATGAATTTAATGGTCGCAAGTGATGCATTACTAAGTGGTGAAGTCTTAGAAAATATTTTCCGAAACATTTTCAAGTTTTAGCTTAACACTAAAAAATATTGTCATTTTCGAAAATGACTTCTGAGAAAATATTTTCCAGAAATGGCCCATTTTCTGCAAAATGAACGGACCCTAAGTATGTGGATTTTTTACTACAATGCATGCCTGAAAACAAGTAACGATATCATGCTGACAGAGTTTTGAAAGGATTGGAAAGAGACTATCGATAGTTTGAAGATTGTCATGCAAGGCTGCAGCTTTGAAATATTTGAAAAAAAGTAGTACTGTAAGTTTGAAAATTTAGCAAAGTAACATAGTCCCGCGAAGTTTACGCACAACAATTACTTAGGCCCCGTTGGAGTAACAGAGATGTGAGAATGTGAATAAAATTAACGGAATTGGAATAGATACTAAGGTATAAGAATGGTCATCAGTCTCTAAAATACCGTGTTTGCTAACTTTCTGGAATAAGATCCACAGTTTGAATTTTAGTTGGAGATTGCCGATGAAACTATAAGCAATATATTTGGAAACACTTCAAAAATTGAAAGCTGGAAATGTAAAGATTGGGATTGGGATTATCCATATTTATTTTAGATGACGCATGACGATATTGTGTGAAAAAGTTTCAGGTTTAAATATTTACCGAGTTTGCTTTATATATAGTTGAGATGATTATACATAGGACGTATAGAAGTACCGATGAAATACATAGTTTATCAAGGAATAAATATCGACAACTACATTTACAATAACACTCCTCGATACCCTTGACTATTCTCGAGCTCGACCAAAACCCTCCTTCGTCCTAACCTTTAGTCAATTCGTCCAATTTAGCACCGTGTACCTTCTCAGTCAATATCTCCAACTATTTAGAAATCTCCCTTGATTCCTTGGACAGCTAATCAGCAAATCTTCAACTTATAATTGACTAATTGCAATTGGGGCTATCTTTTTCCTCTAGAACTCACTCCTCGTTAGGTAGAGTTTGAGAGAGAGAACAAACAAGTGGGTTTAATCAAGTTCCTATCTTCTAGGACTGAAGGACGAAATTGAGTTCAAAGACCGATCTTTAATCTTGATTTTCTGGTTTAGTTTTCTTGAAAGTCCCCACATAATCTGAATATTCATTATTTAGTGAGAAAGATGGTTACTTAAAGATGATTCCATGTTGGTATGAATGTACGACTGGAAAAAAGAGTAAAAATGAAATGGACGGTTCATTTAAAGCCAAACTGCTGTTTTTCTAAGACTTAACAAGATAGCCTAAGAACCGAATCTTCTAAATTAAAGAAACCCTAATTGACGGGCTCGCATGTTGATAAACCCTAGTAGGTAGCTAGCTAGCTAGACAATTGGTGTCCACAAGAATTGCAGTATTATTTGACAGCTGCACCTAAATATGAGACCCATCAACCCTAATGCAGATCCAAGGAAAACCATCATAAAGTTCTTACCCGCCGATCTTAATCATGATTTAAGACGGGTTAGTTACCTAGGATAGATTAAAGAAACCTCAGTGGAAGTGTCAACGTGTTTAAAGAATAGTTAGCTGTTACTTGTAATTGATAGTCAAGGCATTGTCGATCGCCGGTGGAATTTTTAAGTTTTGATAAGATGGATTGATGAGATTATGTACCGACAAGGAAAGCAAAACATCCCCACAATATCGTTGTTCATATAAAATCTTGTAAGAACAAGAATGTGCTCCATCTTTTGGGTTTGAGTAAATATAATGATATTCTGGTTCTTCGAATTGAGGGCAAAACATTAAGACATTGTGTTCGTCCAATGGATATGTTGTAGAAATCATTTTCCCTAAATGTTTAAACTGTTAGAAAATGGGCAATAATATTTTATAGCATGTGACTTATTAATCCCTCTTGTCATGCAAGCCAATCTTTACACGCACAAGACAGGTTGTGGACGAAACTGTATTAACAAGATAACGGGCAACAAGGAAATGGGCACAATAAAAGGAAGAACGGGCGAACAATGTATTTATAGCATATGACTTAACACTCCTCTTGCGGGTAAGTCGGTCCTTACATGCGCAAGACCGGTTATGGATGGAATTACATAATGGAATAATTGGTGGGACATGAAAATGAACAAAATAATACGGATAGCAAATAGGAGAAAATCGAGAAGGCAGTGCTTAGATTAGAACCATTGACTTGTGCTCTGTTATCATGTCAAATAAATCATTTTTCCTTAAACTTTACACTAATGAACTTATGTGGGCAAGATCATTATTCAAAGCTGCCTTCAATTTGTTTTTAATTAGTAGTGAGGTTGGATATTTAATATCTATTTTCTTATATGCTAAATCTTTACAAAGACAATGACTTGGATTTAGCTGTAGTGAGACTCCCCAACAAATGCTCAATTCCGTATAATCATTCATGGGAGGACATCCTCCGGAAAGATTGCCATGTACTGCATTTCAAAGTAGTATCTTGGTGGTAGGTGATGCTTGGTTTCATACAAGATCTCTATACGATCTTAATGGTAGGTAATGCTTGGGGCATAAGATCTCTCCTACGGCCAATTTATCAATAATGTATATTATTTCACTTAATTTTGTTTAGTTGGGCATTTGAAGGAATCGTTGCTTCAAGCACCATCATTTTGTCTTGGACGTGGGGAGAAAAATAGGATATTAAAGGGGAGTTGTTGCTTAAGAAGCCAGATGAAATCAAATCCAGTGGTTTCCTAAGATCTGTGAGGTTTCCAATAATGCACATTGCATTTGAGATATTTAGCCATGCACCTCTTTTACAATACCTAGACCACAGGAATGGAGGAGGAAAGATCCGTGGCCATGTGAGATGCTGAATTAATAATAGAAGCACAGGGGATCTTATAAACTCAAGGCTTAATCATTTAAACTCAGTCAACAGAGTTTGTTCTCCGACCAAAAAAAAAAAAGAACAGTTTGTCCTTTTCCTTAAGTGCAAAAAAGACGAATTATGCTATACAAGTATACATGATACCAGAGAAAAGATTTTGATGTTAGTTCATCATAATTAAGTATCATGACTTTACTAATTAACCATAAACTTTCGGGTAAATTGTCCAAAAAGTCCCTAACTTATTATGCGGCGACCAATTTAGTCATAAACCTTTTAATTATGCCAATATTTTTTTTTTTGGTCTATCTTATTTTAATTCTCAACTCATTCTTACATGTTTATCTCATCCTTTTATAGAGCATGGGAATCAAACTCCACACCTAAAACTAAATGTTCCAGCCCTAGCTCCTAGAAGGTAAAAAGGTTTAGGATTAAAATATACACAATTGGAAAGTATAGGATTAAATTGACAAATTATTAAAAAGTTTGGAAATGAATTGATACAGATGAAAGGTTTAATATTAACTTGGCCACCGTATTATAGGCTTAGGGCTTTTTGGATAATTATCCCATGAATTTTCTCAACACAATAGGCAAAATATGAATCTTGGACAGGTCCAACAATTCTTTACCATCTTTTCATCGTTAATAATAAGGTTTTTGGGCAATAGACATGAAAGGTGGATCTTTTTCATTTGATCTCGATGAACATTTTAGGTAGCAACTATAAACAAAGACTAGCATCCATCATCATTTCAACTCTTAAAGATTTCCAATCCCCACTATCTTATAAAGTGACATCACTCATGAAATCACATAGAGCGGTAAAACACGGGAAAATATATACCAAGGCAAATCAGAAACAGAAAGTCAAATTGAATACTTTTGGGAGAGAAGGAAGGAGAAATGGAAAAAGTGAAATAGGAAAAGTGGAAAATTAAATAAATGAAAAGAAAAGGAGAGGAAAAAGAGAAGAACGCATCTCTCATGGGGTGGCTGTGTCTGAAGGGAAAAATTTAAGATGAAGATTTACCTCGTAAATTTAGAGGATTTCAATTTCACGAGATGAAACTTTCATATAAATTGAGAATACGTCAAAATATAAAAATTCTGCGTTGAAGGTCCTTTGAGATGGGACTGATTAAAGGGATATGCACCTCATTTATTAACGTCTGTGATTAGGTTTGTTCAAGAATGCCAACTTGAAATAAAAAATAAAAAAAAGACACAAGGTTTTCTAGTAGCATCAAATACCCTATTTTCTCTCTTCTCATCTTTTAGCAATCCACCAAAAACTTAAAAGATGATCAAATCAGAAGATTTTTAGACTTCCTCTAATATAACCTACACTCTCCTTTGACCCCAATGGCAAATTTAAACTCTCCAATAGTTTGTCATTCTCCAATGGGACAGCAAAGGTTTCCAAGTCATAGGGACCTTAACCAATTGAATATCTTGAATCTTCGCCATATGAAATTAACATTTGACTTTCGACTCTTATGCATTGCTTGACAATTTGGTGCGATCAATACATGACCCTTGGTTTTTTTGATAAAGAAAAAACGACCCAAGTTGTCATATTCCTTTATCATGGCAATGGCACTTTCACACCCCAAGTGGTGTTTCACTATATAATCCCTGTCTATTCCATATCAACCACTAAATCTTCGTGTATGGATTTCTTGTAGATAATTGAGCTAGGCATGGCTCCTATTATTAACAACACTGTCTGCAATTTTTATATGCTTCAACTGGGAGCTCTTGTCCTTGTGCCGCTTTGGTAGCGTTCAGCAAGTGGCATTAGCATTATTAATCCTTGCTTCACGACTCTAATAAGATATGACTAGGATAACAAGATTCACAATAGAACAAGCGTGTTGCGAATAAGCTTCTGTTCTCTGCTTGATCGCTCATTCGTTTGTGGCTTCGCCACTCAACTTTTTCCTGTTCTACGCATCTAAATCTCTTGCAATTTACTTCAGACAAGTGTGTGGTCCATCATATGGTTAGTTGGTTTCAATGAGTAACAGGAAACAAAAAGCACGTCCTCAGAAACAATAGTGACGAGAATATGAACGAACCCAAGGAAGCAGTTATAACGCTAGAAAAGACAAAAAGCCAAACTCTTTAGCTAGGTAATGCGTCTCGAATAAAGAATGTTAGAGCCCCCTCTCCAACGTTTAATGCCCTTCTTGAGCAGGGAAATCCGTACTGTTCATGACTTAAAAAAAACAAAAGAGAAAGAAGACAAATCACGTTATAGAATAATATATTGAATGGCCATAATTCTTCCAGACGTAATACCTGCACTTTCATAGCAATATTGTGGGCTGGCAAACTGAAAAGAGAGAGAGAGAGAGAGAGATCATGTAATACCGCTCCTCTGCGAAGGGTGAAAATGGCCGCGGTTTTGCTTTGTTTTGTTACTATTCCGCCCAGATTCCTTTTTCATTAACTTGTATTCTGGTCTGTCCAAATGAGATGGTTCTGCATACTTCTTCTACAGTTATCTTTTTTTCAATCAAACATAAATGTTACTGTTAAATTTCCATCTGGGTACCTGGAAGAAAAAACACAGAACCCTAGAAAGCCAAAGAAGGGGAAATGGGAAGGGAAAAAACGTAGAGAATCTATGCTCAACTTGTGCTTTAAGCTTCTCTTCTCGAAGTGTTACTGGTTTACCGATTTAACCTGCCAAAAGCTTTCGCTTCTTTAGATCATAGGCAACAGAAAACTCTTCTGTTAAGAATTTCAGCTATACACATCAGCAGTTGATGGACAGCGCAGTACTATGTTAAGGGATTTAATCTTGTACATAAAGTATGAAACAAGATAATTTTGGTAAAAGAAGAAAGCACAACGTAAAATGGAGAATTTAATGGAGAGCGGGGGAAAAACATAACTACGATGTTCTGTCTAATGAATCGACTGAAAAAAGAAAAACAAAAAAAACAAAGTTGTATTTGAATCATGTGCAGAGTCAAATGAAAGAGGCAATGCTCATATCACTGCACAGTTGGAACACGAGGTTAGAAAAGAATTAATCAGTTTCCAGTCGTGTAGCCAATTTTATTAAGTATAAAATTTAATTTCATTGTAATCTATTGACATTCAGCACCCTATCATTGGATTCAGCTCCCATTAGATGACCCTTGCCAGCTACTACATTCGAGCTAATAAATGACACTATTACCACCTCAGTCTTGTCGTATTTGGTCATCTTTTACTAGAACTATAAAAAGGTCCATGTATCTAAAATAATTTTTGCTTTTTTAAAGTCCCACAAGCGTGATATATTCAGTTAAATCGATATTATCATGCTAAGAAATGTCCCTAGCCGTAAAAAATTGATGTCGGATTTCTAAAATATCGATTAGATATTTCCGGAGAAAATCCAAAGTGGCGTACATACTCGCTTTTGTGCGCTTGAAAATCCAAAGGACGAATACTGCAATATATATAACCCCTGTGAAAGTGGCACTCAAGAGGCTTATAGCCAGTGGTATGAACAAGCATATGGCAATCTTTTGAAGCAATCTGGATTCACACAAAAGTTGCAATTAATGATTGTGTGATCACCCTTACCACACCGGCACAAAATTTTCTTACAAGGCAACATGCATCTTTTAAAATCAGGAATATCCAACAGGGTCTCATTCCCTGAAGGACTTTGATATAAGACCATACACAAAAAAGCCAAAACAGCACATAAAACATAAGGGATATTTGCAGCAAGTAGCGATGTACTTGAGCCCCAATTCATATTTGGAGTCCCTATCATATACCTACTTGATTGTTTAAAAAGTAAGGTAAGAATGAAAACATGTCATCGTTCCTTCACCCTAGAACAAGAAAACAAAAGCATAAGCAGTTGATTAGGATTGGGGGAGGGGGGTGGGGGATTGTTGTCCTGTTCTGATTGAACATTCTCTTAATTTGTTTGGTATAGTTGTGATTATATTGCACTGTTGCTGTGCGGTTAAGAGCGGCCACTGGATCATACATGTTTAAGGATGCACTACCCCAAATGTGTACAGCGTAGCTTCCTGCAAGATGCCGTAAGCTTCAAAAGTTGTTGGGATGTTGTAGCTGTGAAGAATTCACCAAATGCTTCGTACATGTTGGAACATTTCTTTTTGCAATTGTAACTGCCCATCGAAAAATTGTACCAAACAAGCTCTTGGTCAATTACTATCGTTATAAATAGGAAAATAGATAAGCATATACTTACATGCTTTTCTTTTTTATAATTATATTACATGAGACTGGTAAAAAGATTTTCGACTGTTGTTTTTATGAGTTTTTACCAATATAAACTTTGAAAATATTCAAGAAAAAAATCTAGATGTTGATGAATATTATTGTGCTATCTTGAAATTTTGCTCATTTGTTGGACCCATGAGAAATGAGAAAATGATAAAAAAACTTATTTTCATATCGGCAATGTATATTGATGCATAAAACAATCTGTCACGGCACAGCACAAACTCCATTTTTCTGGGTTTGGACGGATGTACGTGGGGGTCAAACTTTACAGGCAAACAACATGAAATAAACAATGGGTTCGTACGATTCAGATTTCGGTGAAAAGGACATCAAATCACAGATATAGAATGGGAGAAGAGGGTGTTGGATAGAAGACAGGACTCTCTTTCAATATCAAAGACTTAGCTGCTAATGAATACATATTGATGCACATACCCTTTAAATAAATCTCATTATATTAACTACAAAGACTGCACTTTTGTACTATATATATTTCGCATTGGTGCAATTAGAATTGGCATTCTTAACACGCATTACACAGGGAGGGAGGGAGGGAGAGAGAGAGAGAGAGAGAGAGATGGAGCTTTGTGGACATGGATATCTGGAAGACTTGTTCTTGGCTCATCAAGAGAGAAACCCTCCTTGGGAAGCTAACGTTGCGCCCATGGAATTGAACGAGCTCTTCTCAAGCGATTGGAATTATGATTTCTTTGATGACTATCGAATTCCATCTCCCTCCTCGCATTTTCCAAATTATTGTTCCTCGCAAGAATCATTGCTCTCTCCTCCTACACACCATCCAGACCAGAACATCTTCTCCGAGCTTCCTCAATATCCACTTAGCATTGAGTCCTTGGCTCACCAGCTCCTTGATTCGCCGATCTCGCCCCCGCGGATCGCCAGTTCGTCCTATAGCCCGTGCGACGACGCCCCACTTTTCCCAGTTCAAGAAAGAACACTTCCCTTGTCTGTGATGACGGAGGAAGGAGAGGCCACGTTTCTTCATGCAGATGGTTTTAAGCAGACCATTGGGATGCAGGGAGATTGTAAACCAGAATCGATGGAGTCTCCGAATAATCAGGTTCCAGTATTTTCCGCAGCAGGGCCTAGTGTAGGGGCGAAGAACAATCGGGCTAGAAAGAAGTCGGGGGGACAGCCCTCGAAGAACTTAATGGCTGAGAGGAGGCGAAGGAAGCGGCTCAACGATCGGCTCTCGATGCTCAGATCCATTGTCCCAAAAATCAGCAAGGTGCGTACACATTTTGAGTTCTTTTGGGTCATTATGTGAATGCTGAACTTCTTGTCTTACTGAAAAGTTCTAATTGTGGTTTTGTTCTCATCATGTCATATGCCAGATGGACAGAACTTCAATCCTATGTGACACAATTGACTACATGAAAGAGCTGCTCCAGAAGATCAACCACTTGCAACATGACAGCCAATTCGGTCCCTATCACTTGAACATAATGGACATTATAGAAGACATGAAACCCAATGAGATGTTGGTGAGAAATACACCAAAGGTAAAATTTTACTGAAACTGTGATCAAGGCCCTATAATCAGACTTAATCATTTGTTCATGGAATCTAAGTATATAATTTGGGCCATGTCTTTTTCAGTTCAACGTGGAGCGAAGAGACGTGGAGACAAGGATCGAGATCTGCTGTGCCACGAAACCGGGTTTGTTGCTGTCAATGGTGAGCAAATTGGATGCATTGGGCCTTGACATGCAGGAGTGTGTCATTAGCTGCTTCAATGACTTTGCGATGCAAGCTTCTTGCTCAGAGGTACGAAAACCAACGACTATACAAAGTGATGATAGCTTTTTGAGCCTCACGATTTTTCTAGCAGAGTTTTTTTGGTAAAGATTTTTTTTTTTCTAGCAGAGTTGAAATCATAAAAACCTTAAATTTCTAAATGAGTTCTTGCACCTGTTGGCAATAGGAAATGCAGCAAAGAAATCTCACCAGTACTGGGGATATAAAGCAAGCGCTGTTCAGAAATGCCGGATACGGAGGAAGATGCTTGTAAAGATTTGAAGAGAATTAGAAAGATTCTGATTTTCTAGGCCTTAGATTGAGTTCTGCAAATGGAAGGCTTTTAGTGATTTTGATTTTTAGCGTGAGCTTTCTTTATTTTCCCTTGCTGAACCGAGCAATGTCTTGAAATTTACTTCATGTGGGATTGAAACGTTGACCATTGGTGGAAAAGTGTTTTTCTTCTTGCTTCAAGTTCATTAGGGCATGTTTGTTTACACTTAAAGCAAAAAGCAACACAACAATTCCATTTAAGCAGAAGTACTTAGGCAAAAACAAAAGGAAAATCTAACAAATTATTCAAATTTATGTATTTTTTCGTGTTGATATTCGAGTGTCATGAAAGTTCAATAAGTTTCAAATTATAAAAAGTCAAAATGCACGAGTCCTATGATTTATATTAATCAAAAAATAAAAGGTAAACATCAATTTGGATGGGTCGTTTTAATTTCATCCATCCAAATCATAGCGAAAGCCAGTTAGGTTGTATTGAAATCTGTTAGCTATGTTTTGCAGCAGAAGAAGAAAGCTCTATAGGAGACTGGAGATAGAAAGCAAGGACAAGTGGTGAGGTCAAGATTTTTCTTTCAGTTCTTCCTTTTCCATATGGTTTTCCTTCCTTAAAGAAGACCGAACCTTCATAAATGGTAGATTAATGTGCTCCCGAATTTCGAGTTTGCTCGTTGTAGTAAATGAAAGATTCGAACTGGTGAAGTGGTTCTTAAGCGATATGTGTGAACTGATATAGCATTGAATGAATCTGGAATATAAAAGTTGAATTTGAATTGCTAAATCTAACAAGAACTACGTGAGACTCACCATTTGTGGCGGTCTAGACATAGCTAGGTACATGTACTTAGTCTGTGATAATGTTTGCATACGATCGTGCATTTTTTTTTTTTTCAAAATGCAATACATACCTAAACGACAAATAGTATGAACTGCGAGCGCTTTGACATCATTTTTCCTTTTCCTTTTCCTGTTCATGGTTAAATGTGCTTGGCGACACATGCTGATACCGCTCATGGATTTATATCTTTCTGTTGGCTTTGGACGGGCCTGTACTTTACACTCCTAGTTACGCGCCAGTGTCTCAAAACAGTAGAACTGAACAGTTCAACAAGCAAAACCTCCTCTAACCTTATGGCGATTTGATGTGTATTACCGGTCACTGACAATATCAGCCAAATAAACCTATCATAATCAAAGTACGAAAAATTCTATCCTTCCACCTTTAGAAATATGAATTCGACTTTTTTTCCGGTGCTTATAACTTTCACTAAACCATCGATTTTATTTTTCTAGGTAACATTTTAATGACCTAAGAAAGATCTTAAGAAATTACCGACATTTTATAAAATAGCATGCGAATTCCCAATTTTGTACTAACTTACCAGCTTTTATTTTTGCATAACTTTCTAGGGGTGTGCAATGGAAACCGCCCGAACCGGGAACCGGCGGACCGGACCGGACCCGCCCGGTTTGGGCGGTTCTAGAGGGTCTCGGTCCGGTCTCAGGTTCCTATTTTTGGAACCGGTGATCGGTTGGACCGGTTCTCGGTTTTGAGGTTAGAACCGGACCGACCATATATATTAGTTTCTAAACTAAATTACAATACCCATTACCAGATTCATTTTTCCTCAAAGTTAATCCCCTTTTTTGCGTTTCTCTACACTCTACGATAAGCATCACATCAGCCTTTTCTTTTCTAAATTTTGCAATTCTTATTTTCCTTTTCCTTCTTGAAACCTAAACGGCTAAACCCATCTCTTTATTGTTTTTAGTTTCTGCTCTAATGTACAGTAACCATCACATCAACTTTCATTTTCCCAAATTTTACAATCCAATTCAACGGCAATTCTCGCTATCTTTCCCTCTCAAAACCATAAGCCCTCCCCTTGCTCGCTCGATGCCTTGCCCGACGCTCCCAACGCCTCACCAATGGATGGTATTGAACAATGACCAAACTATGTGTTGAATTTTTGTTGAGTTTGGATTCTGTTTTTCTTTTGTTTTGTGCCTCTCTAATAATATTTATGTTCATGAGAATGAAGGTGAATGTGTTAAATATGTTTGGAAAGAAAAACTTCTCTGATATTTCAAATGCATGGATCTCTAGCTTATTTTTTTGTTTCATAATAGTGCAAGGACATAGAGTATGATACAGGATTTTAATTTTTGTTTCCACAAAGTGGACGTTTATAATTTAATAGGGCGTCACTTTGTTGGTCACAAAGTGAATAAGAAAACTTGACCGGATCATAATCTTGTGCATTACTTTACTAGTAATTACTATTTATTTTTTTTATTAAATGAAATGAAAACAAGTGATGGTTCATTGGAACCGGACCGGTTGGTCCGGTCCGATTCTCGGTTCCAAGACAGCCGGTCTGGTCCACGGTCTAGAAAAGTGAGAACTGGTCCTCCCGGTCCGGTTCCGGTTCTTGAGTGGAACCGGATCGAACCGGAAACCGATCACCCCTATAACTTTCTAACTGTTCAAATTTATTAACATTTACATGATATTACCAACTTAAATTAGGGTGACTTATCAACTTTTATCATAAAGTTACGGACTATTCTTAGGTTTTAACTCTCATTTGAGTTACTTACATTTTCTTTTAATTTACCGACTTTCTTATTAAGTTATCAATTTTTATTTACATTGGTTATTAATTTTTTAAAATTTAGGGAACAAGTTGTTGCATGACCTAGTATTTGTTTTTACATATAGTTTTTAGACCTTATCGACTCTTACCTGTGATCATGGGGAAAAAAATCCGTTCCTTAGGGAGTACAATGGGTAAAATCATCCTCAAAATATATCATAGAGCAAGCAATGTATGATAGGAGCTGTCTATACAATTTATATACCAAGTAATATATTAAATTGTAGGTGAGAATTTATAAGAGTACTTTATATTCAACACTGTCCAATATTTTGTTTCAATTGATGCATAGTTACCAAAAAAAGTCTTAAACCTAATTGCACGAGTATCAATCTAGTCTAAAATTTTTAAATTTGGCCAATTTAGTCTTACACCTTTTGACAATATGTTAATGTAGACTTTCTAGCCAATTTTGATGGACAATCACTAATGTGGATGCCGGTAACTTTATGTGGCATGACCAATACTAACATTGATAATATTTTATAATTATTTAACATTATTTTGTTTTTCTTCAATATTTATAGATTTTTTTGGTTCTTTACTTTCTTTCCTTTTAGTTTCCATTGAAATATAGCTGACCTTGGCGGGTTTATGGTGAAAAAAGAGAGAAGAAAATATAAAAATTAAATAAAATTTAGAGAATTTCAAAAATTGCAAAATTGTTCACATCGAGTTAGGCATGCCACCTAGAACAACTAGTATCTATGTCGAATTGTCGGCCACAATTGGTCAAAGGATTACATTGGCGTATCGTCAAAAGGTTTATGATTGAATTAATCAAATTGAAAATTTTAGAACTAAATTG
Organism: Eucalyptus grandis; assembly: GCF_016545825.1. Lineage (NCBI taxonomy): Eukaryota > Viridiplantae > Streptophyta > Magnoliopsida > Myrtales > Myrtaceae > Eucalyptus > Eucalyptus grandis. The sequence goes on from NC_052618.1 coordinate 32,797,119, forward strand.
ATATCCATACAATAAGTTTATGGTTTTCCTCAAAAGTTGGTGTTGGTGTACCTAAAATTGGGCCTGCTTGGTTCGGCTTTTTGGGGAATGCATTTGCCAAAATGCAAATACCTTTGGGTGAATGTGGTTTTCCAAAATGCAAATATCGTTTGGTAAAATTTGCATTTGTAAATGACTTTTATTAAATTTAAAAAAAAAAAACATTTGTATTTTTTTTTGAAGTTCGCCATCGGACCGGATCTCGGCAACCGGATGGCGGATTTGGCGGCACGACCCCGGCAACGATCGCCTGGGGTCGCGCGACCCAGGCGTCACCTGAGGTCTGACAACAATCGTCGGGGTCGGGTGACCCTCAGGCGATGGTCGTCGGCGCCTTGGCTGGAGGTCGTCAGCCTCCGATAAGTTTCTTCGTGCAATGGTGTGCGGTGGTTTTGGAGAAGATGAACAGTGCTGATATTTGCATTCCAAAGATATAACTTCCCAAAGTACCTCCGGAGCTATATTGGGCTAAAGGTTCTTAGAGCCACTTGAAAATGCAATTGCATCTCACCAAAGTCACCCAAAAAAACAAACCAAATACCTTTGCATTTGGCCAAGGGACTTTAGAGTCCCAAAGGGCTTTCCAAATGCTCAACCAAACAGGGCCATTATCCTATATCATGTGCCTATATGCCCTGTCTAAACGTTTAGTCCCTAACCGGTCTTATTTTCCCTAAATTAGCTCTTCAATGTTTCTTTTTGTGCATGTTACTCCTCAAAAAGTCTCCTGTCGCAAACCCTAAAATGTTGATCGCGAATAGGTGATGACCATCAAATTTATGTACTAAAACCTCTAAAGCAGGAAAGAAGTTGAGACAATTCTCAGTAAGAAATCTCAAGAGTCTTTAGGTTTGTTTGCACTGGAGTTGTAGGACAAGCCAAAATTTCTCTGTAAGGCAGCCCGTCTATACCCCTAATCGTAATAAGGCAATACCTAAGGCCAAAATGAGACTTGATATAAGAAAGTCGAAAAACTTAGCGATGGCAATGAAGTATTGCAGTGATCAAAATTTACAATTTGATTGTATGACCTAAATTGATCCGGGCTCCAAATGTGAACCCTTATGGACTAAAGCTGAGCCGGAAAACTCATTGGTTTGATTGATATTGCCATTCATTTCTTACCTACTTATTTTTGTTTAAATTGTGCATCAAACGTGGCACTACATCTATATATTCGACCAAACCAAACGGAAATAAAAAACATTGAACTAGAATCAGGTTTCTTTAGACAAATGGTAGGCGAAAACCGAAAAAACTATAGTAATTTTTTTACGCAAATCCGATTTAATCGCATGCCATCCCATTCGATTTGACCTTGTTTTATTCTGGTTGTGTTCTTCTTATTCATTTATGATTTGAGAAAGCTCCCTCCTGAAGAGATTTGATGAACAGAACAGAAAGTGGAAACGAGAGGGAGAAAATGAAAAACAATGCAGAGAGAAAGTGTATTCTTATTCAATGAGTGCTCGCTTACATCGAAAAAACTTGTCCCCATTTATTCTTCCTCATCAGTTTTTATATCAACCGGAGAATGACAACAGAATGAAAAACAACTAGCTAACGGAACAACTAACTAACTGAAGCAAAAGAAGAGAAAGTTTGACTTTACAAACTTAAAACTGAATACTGATTCCTCAATGGTAAATCAGTTTTAACTGAATACTGATTCCTCAATGGTAAATCAGTTTTACATGTGCTATAATCTCTGTTGTTGCTTTCTTTCTTTCCTTTATTTTCGTCAGCTTCTTTCATTCCTTTGTTCTCGACGCTTTCTCTTTTTCCTTTGTACTTGATAGCACTTACTGGTTTTCCATTAGCTTCGCCTTCCTTCTTTCCTCTGTTCTAGAAGTTTTCTTTCTTTTCTCTGTTCTTGACATCACTAGTACTTTGTGTAGTTCTCTTAACATATGAGGCTTGAATGTGACTTCAATCTGTTGCAGATTCATCGTCTTTTAATAGAGAACAAAGTTGATTTGTACTCTCAGGAAAATGGCTCTGATACCAAGAAGAGATTTGATGAACATAACAGAAAGTGTAAACGAGAGGGAGAAAATGAAACCTCCAACCAACGCGTGATTCATCCTCACAGAGAAAATCGTAGTCAAATTCCGGATGTCGGTCATGATTAGGAAATCTCAGTTTCCTGTCTCTCTGGCCTCTAATCGAGTAGGGTGTTCCTTGGATCTTCTCTCCACACTCTGGTTGATAGCTTCGACGTCTCCTGATGAATTTCGAGGGGGCGATTTGAGAGATTTAGGAAATTCCCCATATCTCCCTCTATTGTTTATATACCTCATAAATTATAACTGTTATTGTGAATCCAGGAAAATGGGGGTCTGAATATACATCTCTTTGCGCTAACTAGTTGCCTTCCTTCTGGTGTATAGATACCGCTGAATGCACGAAATTCATGCATTCTCTCTTTCGATTAATTCATCTGCCTATTTGTGATTGACGACTCTGATGAAATGCCTATATCCTAATCTCGGAAAATAAAAATAAAAATGGGACTCCTTTTGCATTGCATATATATGAGGATGCTATGCATGTGTCATTGTAATGCGTTCTGTTACAGATATTTAGAATATGTCATTTGATTCTCCACATCTCTCGTGATTGTTTATATGTTTCTTTTGATTGTGCATATGCCCGATTGGTTACCATTGATGTTTCATTATCATGTTACTTTGGATAGTAATTCAATAAAGCATATGAATAAGTAAACTTATATAAATACACGAATCTCTCAATTCTTTCATTTGCATTTTTCTCATCTTTTTCTCCCATTAACTGGTTTCCAATATCAAGAATTTATTTTCCTCTTCACCCCTATCAATGAGCTGATAAGTGGAGAAGGAACGCTGATGTTGTTGCACCTGCGCATTGACTTTCTTTATGGGGAAAGGTTAAAGGTAACTTCTTGTTGCGGCTAAATTCCTTGGAAAGCCATGTCTTAGACTCTGATTTTTTCGTTTTTTTGGTTGGAAATTCGGCTTCCTTTCATTTAGTGAAATTTCCAAGGATACAACATTTTCGCTTCGCAACATAGTAACTCGGAAGGGCTGAAGGGAGGAGGGAGATCTCGTTTGAAGGTAGGGCCTCTTTTCGTTGGGCCTTTATTACGGCCCGGTCCATAAATTTCGTCCGCCCATTTTCTTTACCGATGAAAAGTAACTTTTGAGGGAACATCGGATGATACAAAAATTCTAATCGAAGAAGAGAACAATATAATAATGCCCGGAAAGCATTCCATCAAGGTCGAATCAAATGTACCCCAAATTATTTTTGATGAAACATCCCGGGATACAAAATATTCTAGTCGAATAAGAGAACAATAGAATAATGCATGGAAAGCATTCCATAAAGGCCAAATCAAATGTACCCAAAATAACTTTTGATGGAACGTCCCAAGATGCAAAAAAATCTAGTCGAATGTGTCACTCTTATGAGTCATTAAGGAAACAATATAATAATGCACGGGAGATTGATAATTATGATAGCTTAAATTGGCATTTGACGCACATTAGACCATTCTTTTTAACTCGATCCAAAGTCGACGGCTCATATCAGAATTAGTAGGCCCAAGCAAAATCGCTCATCTTCCTTTTCTCCTCCTCGACTCGATTCCAAAAGGCAGATGAGTTGACATCAAATCCGAGTTTGAAGTTTTTCTTATTCAAAAACCCAATCATATTAGGGTCCGTGACTTAGTCAAGTCTGATAACGCATAGAATCATGTAATCTACTCACAACACAACCTAGTTATACCCGTTCATTCCCGCAACATGCACCGCAACCAATCTCCAAATCTCTCTATATTCCAACTTTAGAACCCGCGCTTCTCATTGGATGGCGCGCGCACGCATTACCGTACAATTGAAAGACATCCAGCCTATTTCTTCTTTTCCAGGACAACCGGCTCTGGCCAACCGCTGGGCAGGAACATTAGCATAAGAATGGTACCCGGCATATCCGAACGGGAATGGCGAACGAAGCATCCGCATCGGGGAAAAGCTCGGGAGAGGAGAGCATGATGCGCCGAATATTCCCCCCCGCTGTCGAAAAGTCTCCCGCCACGTGAGACTTTCGAATCCCTCCACAACAGCTCGGACACGTGTCGTCCCGGCCGCGGGCCGACGGGAGGCCCGCCACGTGGCCCTCTGGATGACGGGATTCGGTTACGACTTCTGGCCGGCACGCCATGGAAATTGGGGAGTTAATGGTTGGTTGGTCGGTCGGCAAGCCGATACGCCGCCTGTCGACTGGGGATTTGCCCGTCCTTCGAGTTTGAATTTTCTTTTTCTTCCCCACCGAATAATACGTCAAAAAAAAAAAAAAAAAAAAGGAACGGAAAATTTAGTTTGCAATTTCGGGGTGCGCGGAATCGGGGCGGGTTGGAGGGGTTGAGTTCGCACCCGGCGCACGCAAAGGCCACGACTATGGTGATTCACTGTTGTGCGCCGCCTGGCGGGTGTACAAGTAACGGCCTTTCCTCCTCCTCCTCGTCGCTGTCATTATTACGCCCCGCCGCCTCCGTACGTAGTAGCCGTTCTCCCTCCTCGCTCGCCCTCCCTCTCCCTCCCGATCTCTCCGTTTCGCAGCCGCCGCCGCAGCCCCAGCCGCGTCGACGCCGCCGTCGCCTCGACCTCCTCCCCGCCGCCGCCATCCGCTCTTCTCTCCCGCCTCGTTCTTCCGGTAATCCGTTTCGGCTGCGAATCTTGTCGTTTCGACTCCTTCTTGTGTTTCGCGTTTCCGCGGTTGCTGTTTGATTGGTTGGTGACGGATTGCGCGTGTGATTCGATCCGTTTCGCACTGAGAGATCTTTGATCTTCCGACGATTTTTCGTCGCTCGGATTTTGCGGTTCGGTTGCGGGTCGGTGTGTTTGAGTTTGGATTTAGGTAGCGAATGTGCTTGCGCGAGACGGATCACGTTTCGGCTTTCTTGAGATGCTGCGGCGCATTGTGACTATTATCGAAATGGATTCGGCGTTCTTCAGATTTCGGAATATTTGTCCTCTTTTTTGCGTGACGATGATGGTGTGATCTGGGATGCGATTGCGAAGGACTCGTCGGTTAATCGATGATGCTGCTTATTTGATACCTACAGCTGAAATTTGGATGATCGTCATTTTCGCCCGATGGAACTGACTCTGTGGGTGCTCCGTTTTTTCTTTGGTTACAGACATGGATTCTGCAGTGACAGGGCTATATCCATTACACCGTTGCAAGACACTCCACCTGGTACGCAGCGTTGCCCTGTTTTGGGTTTCTTTATGCGTGTGTAAAAGCAGATTCATAGGCGTTAAGAATTTCGGTTCTGACTGGACAATACATGCAGGTTAGGCATGCACAAGGAATTCATAATGTGGAAGGAGAAAAGAATCACGACGCCTATCTGTCATATGATCTCTTTGATGCTCACCTCACCCCCTCTCGGCTGGCAGCAGGTGGTCACTTTTTCTCATGTTCCGAGCGGAATTTCTCTTTAAGATCGCATTTTATTGGTTTTCTCATTAGGAATGGAGTTGCTCCCGTGGATTTGACAGCTGAATATTCTCATTATAAGAACTTGATTAAAAACTAGGTGGGCTTGTATAGAATTTTAATAAATAGACGGGGCGACAATGACATAGCCAATTGAAGTTGTTGCGAAAACTGAGAAGTCTTTGCTGTTCTTGTTCTTGTTATAATGCCTAGAAGTCTACATTTATGTATATAATTTTTTGAACTTCAGCAGATCTATTAGAAAAATTTTAAGGCATTTGTTTCTTGCTTTTTTCTTTTTTTAATGCGGTTTGTTTGGACTGGTTTACTTTCTAATGATCTCTTCATGCGGTGATAGGTGAGTAACCTGCGCAAGCATGTCCAAGCACACGGACTTTCGAAGAAGATTGATCTTGTAATTGCATCCCCTCTGTTGAGGTACTCGGCTTCAAATTTGTTTGTTGCTTTATCTTTTCATGTGTTCTTACAGATTGCATTGTCTTCAATTTGATTGATTATCAATTGGCAGCTTAGATTGTTAAGGATATAAGTTGTTTTGTTACACATAGCTGCTTTACTCATTTAAGCCTTCATAAGTTCATAGAACTTTGATATAAAGTCCTAAAAATTGGTTGCTAGAGGCACCTGAGACATGAGGTCCTCTGTGATGAATGATTGCATTTGAACTTGCAATGAGACAACTTCATCTACAGCATAAGAGAAGAGAGTAAGTGAGATAAATTTCGGATGGTGTATCCTTTCTCATTTGATGGAGAACGGGCCAATGGGCAAGGTGTATATTCCATTTGTCAAGATAACTACAATAAACTATATCATTTTCTAGTAACTTAAATTTTAGTATTAAATGGTTGCATACTCAGTTCAACATATATCTTAATGAGTTTTCATTCTTTATATGTTATGGGTTTTAATCATTCTTTTGTCCACATGTTTCGGGTCCGCAAACTTTAAGTTTAACTTGTCATTCTCCTAGCCTTTGCATGAGGAGCATGCTGTTGTACAAAATTTGGACTTGAAGTTCGTTCAAGTGCTGTTTTTACACTTTTATGTGATCACTTGCAGAACTATGCAAACAGCTGTTGGAGTTTTTTTTGCGGGGAAGGCTACACAGATGGAATAGGTGCACCTCCTTTGATGGTTGCAAATGCTGGGAATAGCGATCATCCTGCTATTTCAAGTCTCAACTGCCCACCATTTATTGCCATAGAACTTTGTCGAGAACATTTAGTAAGTGAATACTATGGGAATAAAAAATCATTCACAAAATCCTGAATATTGATTTGTTTTTCAGAATCGGGAAGCATTTTGTGTGGAAATTCCGCTATGGTAACTTTTGTCCGTGGAAAATGTTGGTAGTTTTCATTTCTTCTTGCTGTACCCTTTTTTGAATGGATGCAGTTGAATTTGGAATGGGGCCATCCACTTTACAGATTGTATCGCATTCTGTTCACAGCTTACAATCTTTACTCTATTGACTATAATATGCACAAGTATCTGTATTGGACAAGGATTGCGAGACATAAGAAAAAGAATTTGCCTTTGTCCTTGACTGGTATGATAATTTGTGAACTTCAAAGTGGATATCAAGTGGAAGTACAGCTGTCTATACCACTGGCTTTATAAGGGTCATACTTCAGAGTATTTGTTTCTCCTTGATTTGAGATTGAGGGATTCTTTCTTGTAGTTACCTTAGTAAGTATGAATGAAGCTAGAAAGCTGGCACTTATTAGGAAGAGTTCTGATTCTTGTTTAGCAAATTGACTGATCTTGCTTTAGTTTAAATTTAGTTCTCAACCTAAGGACTTCTTATCTTGTTAAGGATGACCAAACGTTACATATTTATTGTTGTAGAAGGATCAGTTTCTTCATGTTGCACAGGTTCCTCCTTTTAGCAGTTAGAATGGTGGATGCCACAATACATCATTCAACTTTTGCCAATTTTTATTTGTGCAGCTGAAATTCAGTTTCTATTATGGCTATCATTTTACAAATCATTCGACTGCTACCACTCTCTTTGTATTACATTTCAATTTCGACGAAAATGGACATGTTAGCACAAGTGGATGACCTAACATGACATGGCATGATGGTAACCTCACATGGTGAACTGATTTTCGCTTGAGCACCATAATCCATAAGATTGGTCACAGATCTTGTACCATGGATCATGCTATCTTGTTGAAAAATGTCCCATCTAGCTTGTTGTGTCATGTATTTAATAATTTAGATATTTTGTCAAATGGAGTTTGCATATTAGCATAATATATCTCGTTCTATTGAAAATGGTGACCAACTGGAAACAGAGTAGTGATAATTGCATGACTTTGCAAAGTATAGTGGTAATACCCCAAGCCGAATGATCTCTCATATAATTAGCCTCCATTTAAAAGTTATTGCAAGACAAAGATGCAGACATTTTGCTACTAGTAATTGTAGAATTTCTCTCTTTCCTGGTATTTTGTGGATCCTCTTGTATTGGTATTGAACATTCCTTGCAATGTTTCATGTTGCTAAAAATTTACATTTTGGTCCATAGGGAGTTCATCCTTGTGACAAAAGACGAAGCATTAGCGAGTATCGGCCGCTCTTTCCTGCAATTGATTTTTCATTGGCAAGTGCTTCATTTCTTAAAATGTTTTTATTGGGCATTTGCTTTGGAAGTCTCAACATTAGCAAATCTCAGTAATTTAACTTTGATATTCACTTTTCTTTAGATTGAGAATGAAGATGACGTCTTGTGGATGCCTGATGTTAGAGAAGAGGATGAGGAAGTTGCTGTTCGAGGAATGAAGTTCTTGAACTGGTACTTCATAACTTCCTACTAAGTGCTTTAGAATATAAACCACAATGCAAAATAGACTTGCAACTTGTATGATCTTGGTAGAAAATAGCTGAAAAGCTATGTAAATAGTAAAAATCTGGAATGAGCCATTTGATTCTGCATCTCAAGGTTTTGATTTATCTTCAGGTTGTGGACACGGGAAGAGAAGGAGATTGCAATTGTTACCCACAGTGGATTCTTGTTTCATACCCTCAATCGTCATTCATCGATCAAGAGCGAAATGTGCAAGCAGTGAGTATCTCCTAGTTCATGTTTGGTCGATTGGTTCTAGTCAATGGTTTGATTAATCTAATTACGATTGGGAGCGCAGAAATGTTTGTGTTCTGACCGACTTGTTTTTCAAATTATTTACATTTGGTCCTTCATGTTGTCTTCCTTCTGAATATATTTCTAATGAGTGAATGACATGAAATTAAGATCGTTCCTGAAAAGCACTCTGAAGATTTTATGATATGCTAAATTTTTAAGCAGTATACACATTAGCAGTGACCACTTTTTAATCCACTGTGGATTGTGTTGCGATATCATACCACAACCGTTTGTTAAGCAGAAAAACTTGATTGTAGGTGGGTGATGCCCATCAGTCAATAGGGAAAGCTGGATCTCTATCTTCACGTTGAAAGAGAGGGAGATCAAGTGAGATCTAAGAGTTGCGAGTAAAGGGTAGAGTGTGAGGGAGAGAGCCGCCGTCAACCACCACGCTTGAACTGTATCCGACGACCCACCCCGACTTCTCTTTCGCGTCAAAATCATGATAGATTTCATCCCCCTTTGTTCTCGACTTTTCCGATGGGGTCAGTTTCCCAAGGATCTTGGCTTAGAGTTGCGCGAGGCGGACAGACATAGCCTGATCTATCGAGCTGGAATCCGCCGCGCGACGTCAAAACCTAGTGACCCGTGACGCCATAGCTCGCGCCCGCACCACCGCGCCCGGCGACGCGAGCTCCTTTGCCCGCTCACTGTCCCGCGACGCCACAACTCGCCTTCACGTCAAGATCGGTTCCATGGATCCATAGAGAATCGGACGGACCGGCATGATCAGATTCTCGGGTGGATCCAATCTGGCAACTGCGCGAATGGATCACCAGTTGGGCCGGAGCCGTCGCTTAGTGGGCGGTTACCGGTTACAGATTGGGAGCGCCCACCCAGGACCATACACCCCTAATCTAAGCTATATAGCGATCGATTCTTAAAAAATATTTTCCAAATCGTTTATTTTACATTAACAAATAGATGCTAACTTGTATACTTTTCGGTAGAATGGTAACTCTTTAGAAGATAACTTGTTCGCTGGACACAATGATGATATAGACTCATTATTAAGTACGTTTCGATTTGGCATATATGAATACAGCTTCACTTGTTTAACCTAGTTAGATTTGAATTGACATGTTGAGGCCGTGTCATTTTTTTTTAACTCAACACAATTAGACACATTTCAACATGATTAATAATCATATATATATATATATATATATATATATAGATATATAAAGATTTCTTCCTGATTGTTCTAAACAATAACACACGTGTTAAGTAAAACAAATATTGAGAATCATAGAAAACCCTTTTACAATAATACAATTTAGATATGAAATGTACTTGTTTTCTAGAATTGTGTTAAAAAATTGTAACCCAGGCTATTGTGCATAAATGTTTTACATGTTTATTGTTGTAAACATGTCAACATAGCATGCCATGTTAGTACACAATGTGGCGACACATTTAATAATCCTGTTAACTAAATCGTGTCATGTAACTCATTTTTGTTAGACATTTTGTGTCCGTGTTGAGGCAATTTGACATGTTCATTTAATATGTCGCATTCAAATTAGCCACACACATCTTATATTGCTAATTGAGCACAACATGACACGAATCATTAGCTCTTACTTTCATATGGATGATTCAAATTTGATTTTAATCAGCTAATACATCGAGTTTGCGCAATTTTGTAGTTGATGGCTTTGCTCTCAATCGAAAATGCAAATACTAAAAAAGTTAGTCTATCATATGACTCAAATTAAAGTCGAAAAAAATCCCAAGTCTCAGGTCTAGTTTTCGGGTCTCGGACGCAGGAGATGGGGCTCTCGGATCCATACTCTTACAAAAATCAGTTTTAGGTTTTCAAAAAGTGTAAAAGAAATTTCAAAATTTAACCATAAATTTGTCTTGAGCTAGAAAATTTTCCTATCGCCTCATTTTCCAAAAGCCATACCGATGGCCAAAAAATTGGAAGAAAAAAAATAAAATTCACCGCCAATTAATTTTTGTGCGAAATAAACAGTTCGTGACCATAGATTAAATTCATCTAAGTAATGAATGTATAGTTTTCATAAAGAACAATCAATTTATAATCAAATTTTACATAATTTCATTTTGGCAAAATCAAAAAAAAAAAAAAAGAGGAAAGTCACCGTCATTGCACATAGCTGTTACCTCCCTTGCTTCCCTCTGCCGCTATATTACATCCCACTCGACTCCACCAAGAGCTTTCTCCGTCAAGCTCCGGGAAGATCCACCTCGCCGGCGACAATGGCGGCCCCCGGCGACTCTCTTCCGGACATGCTCGACTCGCGAACGCATTTCTTCGGCCTCAAGCTCTTCGTCCTCGTCGGCGTGGCGGCCGTCGCCGTCGTCTGCCTCGTCGCCGTCTGCCTCGGTTGCCTCTGCATCTGCTCGAAGCAACGGAGCTCGAAGGGCCGCGACGTCGGGCCGAGGCGGAAGCACGGGCCCGGCTCCGTCCCGGCGGCGACCAAGACGATGGTGGAGCTCAGGGCAGGCGCGGCGGATCGCGTCGAGCGCGGCGCCAGAGAGGGCGGGATCGGGTATGCGGAACCGGATCCGGCGAAGTTCCGGGAGCTACTCGAGATCGGCAGGGACGAGGCCGGACATGGAGGCGGAGGAGAGAAGATGAGGAGGGGAATGCGCGGCGACGACGGCCACGGCGGCCCCGGCCGTCGGAGGGAGAGCCCCGCGGCGCCGGCGCCGGCGGCGGGGGAGGAGCGGAGGAACGTGGGGTGGGGGCGGTGGTACAGCTTGCGGGAGCTGGAGATCGCGACGGGGGTTCGCGGAGGAGAACGTGATCGGAGAAGGAGGCTACGGCGTCGTGTTCAGGGGTCTTGCCCGACGGCTCGGCGGTGGCGGTGAAGAACCTGCTCAGCAAGAGGTACGCAGTCCGTAACCCATGAACGCGCACTCTCCGTTTCTGTCTTTTCCTGCGAATTTTCCCCGAGAAAGTTCCAGCAACGCGCTTTCCTGAAACGTCTTCTGTACGGAAGAAGAAGAAGAAGAAGATGATGATGTGATGCGTGTGCGTGCTGTTCTTAGATCAGCATCCACTGACATTTTCATTCGACGAAGACGAAGACGCTTGAGAGTCAAACCACCTCGTAATTTGGGAAAAAGAAAAGCATTTTTTTATGTAAGTAATTAACAAAGAAAATGGGTTGTGTTGACTTATTGACCAATGCTTTAGAAATACTTATTTTGTATAATTAGATAAGAGAAAACTCATTTTCTTTAACCACTTGTCTATTAAAAATGTACTTTTTAAGCATGTGTTTTCAGGGTCAATGCGTCTGTATACTTTTTTAAATAGCTTCTCTGTCTTGTTGCAGTAGTGACATTAAAGAGGCCAATTAGAAGAAGTGAAGTAGTTAGATTTGAACAGTAGTAATTTATTGCAATGTGAGTATTATCTGGTCACTTTCAGATCGACCGGACCAAGAATATGTTTTTTTTTCGTTTTCAACGAAAATATAAACAAAAAAGAAATTATTTTTCTGGAGACGTGCCTGGTCTGAAAGAAAATTGTTTTCCTTGATTCTTGATTCTTGGTGTGCATTCAAGTGAGAAGATCCCTCTATTTCTATTTCCTATCTTTCATCAATTTTTCTCTTTTTGAATATCAATAAGTCTCATCTGTTCCTTTTTTTTTCATAAATCTTGTCTACTATCTCTTTGTCATATTTCAATGACGCTCCTGTTATTTTACACTTAAAAAACACCATTGTATGATATTTTGCAACTATGATTGTATAGTTTCTTTCCTCATATTTTGTAATTCTTGTTATTTTGATAGGTTTCAGAATAAATAAAGAAGGTGTTGATTTTAGTTTCTTAATTTCATGTCATTTTTAACAACATAGGCTGCCTTTAGTGGATTCACTTCTCATGTATGAAATACCATAATACCAATTTTTCAACTTACTTGTCTTCGGCGCAACCAACACAGAAAATGGTCTATTCTCTCTGAAATTGAATTTGCTGAAAAAATTTTAGACGACAAAAAGTTTTTAGTGAACAATCTTAACCGACAGTTTCGTTTTCTTGGAATTAGTGGTGTGACCGATTTTAAGTGACAAATTAAATATGCGGATCCATGTGTAAGGTGGTTGTTTGGCTACTAAATGCATAACATCCAAATAAAACTTTGTCACCAAATAAATAAATAAAAATAGTGACCTTTCTAAGTATATCTTGTATTTTTTTATATTCGACTAGTGATTCTTTTTTTCTTTCAAGTTCAAGTCTGAATTTCATGTCAGATGCTTCTTCTTTTGTTCTTGCTCCTTGAAGAAATGCCATAGTTTCTGACTCATATTTCCGGAGGAACTTTGGGGTTTATCGGACAGATAAGTTCCTTGTATATTCTGGGATGAATATGACGAGTTTCAAACGTAAATGATTTTATCAGTTTTGTACTTTATGAAAGATGAAACCTCACATAAAGTTCAGTAGGAAATCCAGCATGTGAGCTTGCAACATCTGTGAGACTCACACTAGGACAATGCATTTTGTTGAGTCTGATTCAGAGTTGATAGTGTTGGAATTCAGAAGATGAGAACTCCTCCACATTTGAATCTACCCCCATGCTCACCGAGTATCTTTGTTTTCCTATGTTCCTTGCATATTTCCTTTCATTCCTGGCTTCTGTTTCAACGTTTGTTCTGCAGTCTTGGACTGAAGTTTCGTTCTTTTCTAGTATTGTGGGTTTTCAATCCATTTCTTTGGCATGTCAGATTGCATCTGATGAAGCTGAGGACCATAGTTTGTAAAGCTCATTTACATGTGATTCACGATGTTTGGTTTGTGTTTGAGTTGAAGAACAGCGATGTAATGAATAAAAGCCAAACGTACTTACTTGTTTTCAGGGGTCAGGCGGAGAAGGAGTTCAAAGTTGAAGTTGAAGCCATAGGTAAAGTAAGACATAAGAACTTAGTTGGGCTGGTTGGATATTGTGCAGAGGGTTCTAAAAGGTAATTGTCTAGCTGCATTACAAAAAAATTTCCATGAGGCAAAGTTCTATATAATGGTCCCTATTGAAACTAATGTTCATGGCCACAGGATGTTCCGTGTATAAATACATCGATAATGGGAATTTGGAGCAATGGTTGCACGGTGACGTTGGACCTGTTGGCCCCTTGACATGGGACATCCGGATGAAAATTGCAGTCGGAATAGCTAAAGGGTGTGTGCAACTCTCGCCTCTGATTCTTTCTGTTCTGCTGACTTTGTGGAAGGAAGTTTGCCTTCACTTTGACTTGCGTTTTAGAACGCTGGCAGTCATGGTGTTTCTATTAATTGTTTCATCTATTCATTGGTTTTGCTCTCTCAGTGACTTTCTTGTTTTACTTCAGTGGTCTGGTTTTCTTTTCAGGCTAGCCTATCTGCATGAAGGTCTAGAACCAAAAAAGTAGTACATCGGGATGTAAAAGCTAGCAATATTCTTCTGGACAAAGGATGGAATCCCAAGATATCAGATTTCGGCCTCGCCAAACTCTTGGGGTCTGAGGCTAGCCACGTGACTACGCGTGTAATGGGCACTTTTTGGGTTCGCTCTTCTCTAATCACCTCTTTATCAAAGTTTAAGGAATTATACAATCCGGTCCACCCTTGCAGCTCATAATGTAGAGAAGTTGAGTGACTTCTCATCATCTTTGCAGTTACGTTTCTCCTGAGTATGCAAGCACGGGCATGCTTAATGAATGGAGTGATGTATACAGTTTCGGGGTTTTACTGATGGAGATAGTAACGGGAAGGACTCCGATTGACTATTCCAGACCAGCAGCAGAGGTGAATATTTTGCTCACTAGGATAACTTTCTGTAATGACCGATAAACCTTACTCGACATCCTGAGGTTTCTGTTGCATGTTCGTCAGATGAGCCCTAATCGAATGGGTTAAGGAAATGGTAGCCAGCCATCGCGGGGAAGATCTTGTTGATCCCTTGATTGCAGTTCAGCCCCCTCCTAGAGCTCTGAAGAGGGTTTTGCTGATCTGTCTGCGCTGTATCGACTTAGAGGCCACCAAACGACCGAAGATGGGGCAAATTGTTCACATGCTCGAGACAGAGGATTTCGCTTTCCGCACTGTAAGTTCTTATCATCTCTAAAAGTTCGTATTTTCTGCACTCCATCACTTACTGCTGAACATGCCATTCTGTTAGTGAATCATTCTGCTGAGTTTTCAGTTGCTTTATCAGTGCCGTCACCATTTCCTACTATGAATGCATAATGCACATGTTCCTCCGGTGCGATATTGGCTTGTGAAGCCTCGAATCTTGCATCTTGTTTCCTCGTGGATGCATTGCTGGGATTTGAACTTTCTGCAGCATCTTAACCAATAGCAACTTGAAGAGAAAAAACTTTTAAAGGAGAGTAGTATGAAAAAGTTAATGGTGAATCTGATTCTGCTGAATAAAGTGTGCCTTTGCTAACAAAGGTCACTCTCCCTCACAAAGATAGACATGATATCTACATTGTGGGCATGAAAGAATGGTTGCTGTCACAACATGACTGAATTGTTCGAGTGTTCACTTGACTCGGTTGTTTCCGAGTTCACCGCACCGCCACAGGAGCGGCAACTCGAGCATGTTATAGCCATGTATCGATTTCCTCTAGCAAAACTTTTCTGTCTAGATGAACTCTTACCTCAGCTAATCTTCATTCGAATATAAGATCTCGGGTGAGTGAATCATCTCCACATGATTGCAGGAACACCGGCCAGCTCGAGAGAAAGATCCACTTCTATCGAGGGGGGTCGCTTCGCATGACATTCATCCGGATAGATCGAGGTGGCGATAACGCATGTTGCTGGACTCGCGGGTTCACCGTCTTGCGGCCTAAGTCAATTCATACAAGAAACAGATTCTTGGATAACTTTAATGGGTATACAACACATATCTTGTGTCTCTTGTCTTGCTTCTAATGTATTATTTCACCTGTAAATGCTGGAAATTTCTCCCGTTTTAGTTCGATAAAAGCCGTGTAAATTTGTCGGCTCGACGGACAGACTTAAGTGGAGAGGAGTGTCTCACATTTTATTGCAGTGATTCTTAACATACTGGGAATTCCTGCTGTGCATCCAAGTTGAATGAAATTTATGGCAAAGGCAATATATTGGGAAGATCCATCCTGGTTTTCTGTTCAATCAAACTCCCATTTCCACACTGAAGGAACATAAACTTAACCCTTGCCTTTTGGGCCAAGTTTGTTGAACCTAACGACTGAGCCCATTTGAGATATGCTGTCCTCAAAGTGGACAAGGCCCAATATGGCAAGCGGAGTAGGGCCGGGCCGTTGTCATGAGCGAGTGTACCGGTGTCGCTTCGACGGAATGGAATGGAATGGAATGGAATGAAACGAGGAAATTGAGGAAATTGAACGCGAAAGGAATCGGTGTTAGAGAATCCCAATGCCTTTTTGGCCGAATAACGAGAATGGAATGGAATGAGGGTCCTCTTATTCAGGGTAAGGAAATAGGAACGTAATGGACTAATGATATCGACATGTTTAATATGAAACTTAGTATTTATCAATGATAGATAAATAATTGCAAGAGTCAGAGATAGGAAATGATAAGCTTTTGGCAGTGATTATTTTATGGTTAATATCAAGAAAAATTTCAAATTAGTATACATGTGAGAAATTTATCTCAAACTTATTTTTATTACAAAAATCCTAAACGGGTATATTTGTAATAAATTTTATTCTTTATTATCTTTTGTTAATTTTCTTTGTCAAATTATTAAGTTACATGATACGTTGCGGTTGATGGGTGTACTAATTTGAGACTTTACTCTTTGTTTGTAACATGTGTATTGGTTTATGATTTTCTGTAATATTAATTCAATTTAACAGTAACAACAGAGGGTAATTTTGTTACAAATGTACTAATTGGGGGGTTTTTATTGTTAAAAAAAATTAATTTTGGTAAAATTGTCACAAAGTATACAAGTTTGAGATTTTTTATAGTTAAAAATTAATTTAAAGTAAATTTGTCGGCTGGTGTATTAGCTTAATGTTAAAAAAAAAAATCTAGCGAGTTGTTATAATTTTTCTTAACTTAAAAGATGAATGTGATTTACAATTCATAATAAGTAATACATAGGTTGTCCATATTCATATATTATAATCGACTTAATATCCTAAAAACCTCCAATTTTAGCTTTTAATCCAACTTTATCATTTTCTCATTAAAAAATCCCAACTTTAAGTTCAATTCAGTTCTACCTCAAACTTTTTATTGTCTTATAACCCTCAATTTTAGGTCATGTCACAATTCTATCCTCATTTTTTTTGGTACTATGAAAAACTCACGACACTAGGTCTTGTCCTAATTTAACCCTAAAATTTGTACTATCCGTTAAAAAAAAACGTACTTTTACTTAAGTAACAAATCTACCTCTATTAATCCTCTGTCCAAAAATTTGTTGACAATTGAGAGCTGGAAAACTCCCAAATATGAGTTGTTCAATATTCCAAGTGCAATTTCTTTGATTGCGAGAGACAAAACATCAGAAGCAGAAGAGATCGAAAACCAAGTGCAAAATAACTAAGGGCGATTTTGATGAAGGATTTATGAAGGCAGATTTGAGATTTAAGTATAAGTTAGCAATCTCTAAGGAACCAAAAAAAAGAGTAAATTGAAACTTGAATTTTTTTATGAGACAAAAAGATTTAGGGTAGAATTGATACTAAACCTAAAGTTAAGGTTTTTATACGAGACAAAAAATAAAGTTTAGGGTAGAATTGACACTTGACCTAAAGTTTGGGGTTTTAGATGACAACATAATGTTTAGAGTAGAATTGAGACTATAACTAAGGTTAGAGGTTTTTTACGAGACAAATTGTAAAATTTAGATAAAAGTTGAAGTTTAAGGTTTTTTGAAGGGTTTTAGGCTTGTTATAATCAGTGGTATTATGTCAATTTAAAATTTGTTATTAATTTACTTTTTATTTATGCTTTTATGGGGACTCCAAGTTCGCTTCTCAAAATAACAAGGAAAATTATCTTTTCTCAAATTTATTGTATAGATGTCAATTTAGTCTTGAATTTTCCAATTTTGTCAATGTGATCCTAAACTTCTATGTAGAATTCTTATGTAACTCTAATCAATTATTGTCGAAAATCGCTAATGTGGCGATTCATAGGTTATCCTCATTAGCTTGTCATGTAGGACGATCGACGATGATCGAACGTCACCTCTATATAAGAACTTGGCATAAAGGTTTCAAACCCCATATTGGCGAAATTGAAAAACTTTAGATGAAATTGACATTTCTATAAGAGGTTCAAATCAATTCGATATTAAAATAACGTGTCGGAGAAACCCCAACGGATGTCTCACGTGGCACCAGTCTCTAAAGGCTAGAATTCAAGTCACATCAATCATATGTGTCGAAAGATGAGAGAGAGAGAGAGAGAGAGAGAGTTGCCATGCCATGTGATAATGCTTTTTGCATAAGGAAGTGGAACGGGTGGGGGAGAGAGGTTGCTTGTCGTTTCTTTAAGCATGAGAGACACGACGCCATTATGGCCTTTGCTGAGGAGCAAAAGGTCAAAAAGGAAGGGGCCTACTGGGCCTTGTACTCGCGTTGGCCGACTTGACCTTTCTTCATTTTTTAGTCGTCTTTTCTAATTTACTTATATATTTTGCGGGTATCATACTTTCCATTTATTGCGACACATTTGCCTCCACCTCTAGTCAACTTCTAATTGATCGGCCACGAATTGTGATCGTCGTGCATGCCAAACAAAATAGAAGTCGGTACCGATGATGCCCAATGGCGCGTCCCGTCAATCAGAAGAGCCGTTAAAGAAATTCCTTTTGATCTTGATTGGAGGAAACCGCTGTCTAACCTTGCAAGCAAAGTGAGATTTTAGGGCTTTTTGTTTGAGTTGTGCAAGATGAAGTTCTCATTAATAGAGGGGAGTAATCCGGACGATTGCGAATGATATAATCGGTAAATATGTTTTCCTTGTTGCAACATATTCATTCAATTGTCAATGAGGAATTATGCTTACTTGATCTTCATTACAAATAGTTGTGGATTTGCTATGACTTTCATGCAGAAAAAAAAAAAAAAAAGAGCTGCTTTTATGGCTCACGTCTCTTTTTTTCTTATTTTTTTTTCAAGATCTTGTTCTAAGTATTGTATAGCCAATTTCAAAGTTATGACTTATGAGATACCCGCTAACTTTATGGATAAGAAGAGACCTAGTTAATTGAAAGTGACATGAGTGAAAGGGATTGCTCCATATTCACCCGGAGCAAGTGATAGGGTCATTGAAATTTTCAATCTGCTTATAATGTAGATTTTAATCTTTCTAAAAGTTCAACCCTCCAAATTTGACTCGTATTAGTTGAAAAGGCAAAAGGGTATCACAAAGAAAGGCAAATCTCACAATTCATTTTCTAATTTTACTATTACAAAGACAAAACAACCAGCGTGCTCAATTTTATATATTAAAAAATACTTAATTTTGAATGTAGCATCTCGAATTTTACAAAACCCGACGTTAATTCATGACACCTCGAGTTCCCGATATTTTCTTATTTTTGAATATTGCTAAATCTACCAAAATCTCCATCTTCTTAATCACCCAAGGTTGTGTAAAATATATTGGTTTTACCTGCAAAATCGAGTCTTAGATTTAAGAGCTCGATCACGTGGGAAAGTGACTAGCGTCTAATAAATTACCGTCATTATCATGATATCTGGTCATGTATTTAATTTGCCAATATTAGATGGTCTCCTAAATTGAAAAGGAGGCACTTTCCAATTTTGAATGCTAGCATGACTATTTAGTGAAATTGTCCATTGAGTCAACATCATCCTTCATGAAACGGCATGACCGATGCCCTGAAAACTCAAGAAGTACTAATTTGATGATGCAAGTAGGTGTTATAATGGTGTGTGAGTGGGGCGATTAATACACAAGCCATCTAGATAAGGAAATCATCCATGTTTATAGATATCATTTGTTTACGAAAAATAAATAATTTGAAAAGTATTTTTCTAAAAACATTCATCTTTGTTACTTGAAAGAGTCGGTCAATAAAAAGTGTGTTCATTATCGATAATAATATATATTTAAATATTTTTATGCAAGATAAAAATAATTTTTATTCATTCACTTTTGTAATTGATTCAAATAATCATTTTTAAAAAAAAATATTTTTCACTTATCGAAATTCTGAAGACTTCTAATCAAAAACAAAATTCTGACCACCCATTTATATCATTCCATGTGATATCATATAGCATATTGACATATATTTTTTTGTGCGTACAATGTGTGTTTTTATAATATACTATAATGTAAATATACTAAAAGAAGTTGTCGGTCCAGAAAGTTGTCTCCATCGGAAAGTTCGCGCGGTCTTGAGGAAGTCGCCAAAAAGGTTCAAACGACGTGTGCGAGAGAAAGAGAATGGGCTGCCCTTTTCCACCGCCGTCCTTTACCACGCGTACGCGACTTTTGGGCTAATGGGATGATGCCACGTCAGCGAATTCAGTGCCCGAACCTGCTCAATTCTACAAAAAGAGCAAGAGAATTGCCTCGAATCATTTAATTAGAGTAGGTAGGATTTAAGATTTAATTAGTCAGTATAGTGCACACATGTCAAATCTTGATTATTGTAAATTAGGTGGCTTTTGAGATGGAAAAAAGAAAGAAAGAAAAAGTTTAGAGGCCTTGTGGTCCACCTCAATGTCTTAAAGCAACATCACGAGGCAGATCATTACCTGGCATTTGCTACCTCATTCGAGGATTGGTTGTGCACGTGTTACCATTTAATTGTTATTAGAATAAGCTTCCCTGAGTTGTGATAGGAATTTTTAACTTTGGCGAACATGAGAGGTGTTTGTTATTCGTTTTGTCATAAGTAATGGAGGCATCGATTGGCAATGAAGGAAGAAGATGAACAACCAGGTGAATTCATGGCCGAACCGTTATCTTTTTGAATTTTCTTTTTTAGCTCTGTAAGCGAGTGGGGTTACATTCAATAAGCAAATGCAAAAAAAACACATGCATTCGATCCATTTCAATTGAATGCCGTGAAAGAACTTCAAATAAAAGTAATTAATATCAGTAGCCCGACAATATATCTATACAGAACTTCGATCTTGATTATCATCTACCCTTTTGAACATTTGCAATCCACCCAACCTATTGAAAACATCATGTTGCACTCAAGCACAACGCTAAAAGCCATGGAGAAGATGGTCCTTAGACAAAGAAACCAATCACAGGCACCCCACACCAACTCCATTCAAAGGGTTTAAATTCCACTTTCCCACAGTCCATCCTCAGGTGGGAAACCTCTTGAGGAGGGTTGACGAAGAAATGGAAATACTATTGGTCTTGGAAATTGCTTGAGGGGAGGTTTCTCAGATGGGAGGAAGATAAGATGCGGCTCCAACCGCCATTTGATAAGGGAAAACCCCTAGAATCTTGCTTGGTCCCACCCAATGCAAAAGTGTTTTGGAAACGGAAGAACATGGCCAATTTTATTTGTATATTATAATTCGAAAAAAAGCCTCTCTCTTTGTGATAAAGAAAAGACACTTTCAATTCTTGAAAATCCTATCATTTCGCCAGCGATTTTATTTTGAATTAGCATGCCATATAGATTGATTGGCATCTTGTATACAACTTATAGTAATATGCAAAAGAATTGTCTATTAATGATAACTGAAAACATATTTCAAACAGAAATATAAACTTATGAGCTTTTACGAGATCTTTTGGAATTTCGTAATAAATCTATAATAACACGAAGCATGTGGTTTCTTAAAACGTTAAACTCTCTTTTCTTTCCCTCCCCTTTTCCTTTTTTTTTTTGCCGGATTTCACCTCACTCTCCACAATTTATATTTCCATTTTTCTGTTTTTTTATTGCGGACATAATGATTTATCTTCATTGTCGATAATTATTTATATTTAAATATTTTTTGTGCAAAAAAAAAAAATTTTATTCATTCACTTTTGTAATCAATTCAAATAATCATTTAAAAAAATATTTGTTACATTATTTATTTTTCGCTTATCGAAATTCTGAACACTTCTGATCAAAAACAAAATTCTGAACACCCATTTATATCATACTATGTGATATAACATATTAACATTTTTATGTATATTTTTGTGCGTACAATGTGTATTTTTATAATATACTATAATGTAAATATGCTAAAAGAAGTTGTCGGTCAAAAAGTTGTCTCCGGCGGAGAGCAATCAGGCGGTCTTGGGAAGTCGCCAAAAAGGTTCAAACGACGTGTACGAGAGAAAGAGAATGGTTGCCCTTTTCCACCACCGTCCTTTATCACGCGTACGCAACTTTTGGGCGATGGGATGATGCCACGTCAGCGAATTTAGTGCAAGAACCTGCTCAATTCTACAAAAAGAAGAAGAAGAAAAAGCAAGAGATTTGCCTCAAATCAGTTAATTAGAGCAGGTAGGATTTAAGATTCAATTAGTTAGCATAGTGTACACATGTCAAATCTTGCTTATTGTAAATTAGGTGACTTTTGAGATGGAAAGAGAAAGAAAAAGTTTAGAAGTCATGTCGTCCACCTCGATGTCCTAAAGCAACATCACGAGATAGATCTTTACCTGGCAATTGCTACCTCATTCGTGGATTGGTTGTACACGTGATTAGAATAAGCTTCCTTGAGTTGTGATAGGAATTTTTTTAACTTTGGCGAACATGATAGCCTGTTTGTTATTTTTAACTTTGGTGAATATAAGAGCTGTTTGTTATTCACTTTGTCATAAGTAATGGAGGCATTGATCGGCAATGAAGGAAGAAGATGAACCGATGATCAAGGGTTGGGACTTTAACTAGGTGAATTCATGGCTGAACCGTTCATCTTCTTTTTGAATTTTCTTTTTTAGCTCTATGAGTGAGTGAGGTTACATCCAATAAGCAAATGCAAAAAAAACATGTGCATTCGCTTCATTTCAGTTGTATGCCCATGAAAGAACTTCAAATGAGAGTACTTAAGATCGTAATCCGATAATATATCTATACAAAACTTCGACCCGATTATCATCTATCTTTCCGGACATTTGCAATCCGCCCAAGTTATTGAAAGCACCATGTTGCGCGCTAAAACCCATGGAGAAGATGGTCTCTAGACAAAGAAACCAATCACAAACACCCCACACCAACTCCCTTCAAAGGGTTTAAATTCCACTTTCCCACAATCCATTCTCAGGTAGGAAACCTCTTGAGGAGGGTTGTTGAAGAAATGGAAATACTATTGGTCTTGGGAATTACTTGAGGGGAGGTTTCTCATATGGGGGTAGATAAGATGCGGCTCCAACCACCATTTGATGGGGGGAATAGGCCTGCCAAAAAGTTTGGTTTTCCCCTAGAATCTTGCTCGGTCCCACCCAATGCAAAAGTGTTTTGGAAACGGAAGAACATGGCCAATTTTTTTTTTTTTTTTGTATATTATAATTCGAAAAAGAAAGCCCCTTTCTTCATGATAAAGAAGAGACACTTTTCGATTCTAGGTATTTTAGAAAAACTAGGTTTGGAAAGCACGCCGGACAGAATGTTGGAATCAGCATATGAAAATCCTAATATTTCACCTCATAGTTCTATTTTGGATTGACGAGCTATCTAGGTCGAATTGTGTTCTTTTGCATAGAACTCATAGTAATAAGTAGAAAAATCACTGGAGATTTCGAATAAAACGCTGATCATAACGGAATGTGTATTTTTGGGCAAGCCTGTGAACTTATAAACTTTTTTGAGACCCTTTGAAATTTCATGATAAAAATGACTTCTCAAAATGTTAAACTCTCTTTTGTTTCCCTCTCCTTTTCCTTTTTTTTGGTCGGATTTCACCTCTCTCTCTCAAAATTTAAATTCCCATTTTCCTGTTTTTATTCGAAATTGGGGAATTGTTGGGGAGAATTATGTGGGGGTAGCAAAACCAGCCGCAGTCCAAATACAGCCCCCAGACAACCCCTCCCGTCACGCTAACGCCCCCTGCGTCAAAGTCAATGGGGAGAGAGGAGGACGAGACCAAGACTCCTGCTGTCCGTTGACCCCATAAAAAATAAAATAAGAAAAGGGAAAGTTTTATATTTCTGTAATTAATTGAAGTTTGAACCCCTGCCCTTTTCACACCGAATCGAAACTGCTCCGCTTCTTCTCCTTTGTTCTTCTTCGTTACCGTTACTTTGCTTCCACCTTCCCTTATTTTTTCTCCTTTCTGTTTTATTTTCGACACATCTTGATGGATCATTAATGGAAAAAAGATAGAAAGGGTCCTGAACTTTTACACAATGTGAATATGTATAGACATATTCGATTTCATCTCTAGATTATACGAAAAGTTCTCAGACTCACATTAATCAGATGAGAATATTAAATACTTTCATGTAATTTTGAGACTAAATTTTTGGTATATATTTAATTTGATTTTTACACTATATAAAAATATTTAATGTTGTTTTCAAAGTCGAATCAATAGAATAATAATAATAATAATAATAATAATAATATTTTTACATGATTTAGGGGCTAAATTAAATATTTAGGTAAAAAAGGAAGGGGCCTACTGGGTCTTGTACTCGCGTTGGCCCACTTGACCTTTCTTCACTTTTTAGTCGTCTTTTCTAGTTACTTATTTATTTTGCGGGTATCATACTTTCCATTTATTTGTTGCAGGCGACACATTTCCCTCCACCTCTAGTCATCTTCTAATTGATCGACCACGAATTGTGATCATCGCGCATGCCAAAAAAAATAGAAGTCGATACATATGATGCCAATGGCGCGTCCCATCAATCGGAAGAGCCGTTAAAAGAAATTCCTTTTGATCTTGATCGGAGGAAAACACCGTCTAACCTTGCAAGCAAAGCGAGATTTTAGGGCTTTTTGTTTGAGTTGTGCGAGATAAAGTTCTCATTAATAGAGGGGGAGTAATCTGGACGATTGCGAATGATATAATCAGTAAATATGTTTTTCCTTGTTGCAACATATCCATTCAATTGTCAATGAGGAATTATGCTTAGCTTACTTGATCTTCACTACAAATAGTTGTGGGATTTGCTATGACTTTCATGCAAAAAAAAAAAAAAAAAAAAGAGAGCTGCTTTTATGGCTCACGTCTCTTTTTCTTATTTTTTCAAGCTCTTGTTCTAAGTAAAGAAGAAAAATAATCACTTGCATAGCCAATTTCAAAGTTATGAGACACCCGTTAACTTTATGGATACGATGAGACCTAATTAATTGAAAGTGACATGAATGAAAGGGATTGCTCCATATTCACCCGAAGCAAGTGATAAGGTCATTGAAATTTCCAACCTGCTTATAATGTAGATTTTAATCTTTCTAAAAGTTCAACCCTCCAAATTTGACTTGTATTAGTTGAAAAGGCAAAAGGGTATCACAAAGAAAGGCAAATCTCACAATTCATTTTCTAATTTTACTATTACAAAGACAAAACAACCAGCGTGCTCAATTTTATATATTAAAAACAAAACTTAATTTTGAATGTAGCATCTCGAATTTTGCAAAACCCGACGTTAATTCATGACACCTCGAGTTCCCGATATTTTCATATTTTTGAATATTGCTAAATCTACCAAAATCTCCATCTTCTTAATCACCCAAGGTTGTGTAAAATATATTGGTTTTACCTGCAAAATCGAGTTTTAGATTTAAGAGCTCGATCACGTGGGAAAATGACTAGCGTCTAACAAATTACCGTCATTATCATGGTATCTGGTCATGTCTTTTATTTGCCAATATTAGATAGTCTCCTAAATTGAAAAAGAGGCACTTTCCAATTTTGAATGCTAGTATGACTATTTAGTGAAATTGTCGATTGAGTCAACATCATCCTTCATGAAACGGCATCACGGATGCCCTGAAAACTCGAGAAGTACTAATTTCATTATGCAAGTAGGTATTATAACGGTGTGTGAGTGTGACAATTAATACACAAGCCATCTAGATAAGGAAATCATCCCATGTTTATAGATATTGTTTGTTTCATGAAAAATAAATGATTTGAAAAGTAATATTTTTGAAAACGTTCATCTATGTCATTTGAAAGAGTCGGTCAATAAAAATATCTTCATTGTCGATAATAATTTATATTTAAATATTTTCATGCAAAATAAAAATAATTTTTATTCATTCACTTTTGTAATTGATTCAAATAAATAATTTTTATTCATTCACTTTTGTAATTGATTCAAATAATCATTTTTGAAAAAAAATTAAAAAGAAAATTATTTTTTGCTTATTGAAATTCTGAACACTTCTGATCAAAAACAAAATTCTGAACACTCATTTATATCATAGCATGTGATATAGAATATTGACAATTTATATATATATTTTTTTGTGTGTACAATGTGTATTTTTATAATATACTATAATGTAAATAAACTAAAAAAAGTTGTCGGTCTAGAAAGTTGTCTCCATCGGAAAGCTCGGGCGGTCTTGAGGAAGTCACCTAAAAGGTTCAAACTACGTGTGCGAGAGAAAGAGATTGGGTTGCCCTTTTCCACCACCACCGTCCTTTACCACGCGTACGCGACTTTTGGGCTAATGGGATGATGCCACGTCAGCGAATTTAGCGCCCGAACCTGCTCAATTCTACAAAAAGAGCAAGAGAATTGCCTCGAATCATTTAATTAGAGTAGGTAGGATTTAAGATTCAATTAGTCAGCATAGAGTACACATGTCAAATCTTGATTATTGTAAATTAGGTGGCTTTTGAGATGGAAAAAGAAGGAAAGAAAAAGTTTAGAAGTCATGTGGTCCACCTTGACATTCTAAAGCAACATCACGAGACAGATCTTTACTTAGCAATTGCTACCTCATTCGTGGATTGGTTGTGCACACGTTACAATTTATTTGTTATCAGAATAAGCTTCCTTGAGTTTAGGAATTTTTTAACTTTGGCGAACATGAGAACTGTTTTTTTTTTTTTTGGTAAAGTTGGCGAACATGAGAACTGTTTGTTATTCGCTTTGTCATAAGTAATGGAGGCATCGATCAGCAATGAAGGAAGAAGATGAACCAATGATCAAGGGTTGGGACTTTAACTAGGTGAATTCATGGCCAAACCGTTCATCTTTTTTTCGAATTTTCTTTTTTATCTCCTAAGCGAGTGGGGTTACATCCAATGAGCAAATGCTAAAAAAACACATGCATTTGCTCCATTTCAGTTGAATGCCTATAAAAGAACTTCAAATGAAAGTACTTAATATTAGTAACCCGACAATATATCTATACAATACTTCGACCCTGATTGTCATCTACCTTTTCGGACATCTGCAATCCACCCAAGCTATTGAAAGCATCATGTTGCGCTCAAGCACAACGCTAAAACCCATGGAGAAGATGGTCCCTAGACAAAGAAACCGATCAAAGGCACTCCCAACCAACTCCATTCAAAGGGTTTAAATTCCACTTTCCCTCGAGCCATCCTCAGGTGGGAAACTTCTCGAGGAGGGTTGACGAAGAAATGGAAATACTATTTGGTCTTGGAAATTACTTGAGGGGAGATTTCTCATATGGGGGTAGATAAGATGCAACTCCAACCACCATTTAATGGGGAAAAGGCCTGCCAAAAGTTTGGTTTTCCCCTAGAATCTTGTTTGCAAAAAGTGTTTTGGAAACAGAAGAACATGACCAATTTTTTTTTTTTTGTAGATTATAATTCGAAAAAAAGCCCCTTTCTTCATGAAAAAGAAAAGACACTTTCAATTCTTGATTTTTAAAGAAATTGGATTCAAAGAGCGTGTGTAGCGCATAACGTTCAAATCAGCATTATATGAAAATCATATCATTTCGCTAGTGATTTTATTTTGAATCAGCATGCTATATAGATTGATCGGCATCTTGTATATAACTTAAAGTAATATTCAAAACATCCGTCCATTAATGATAATTGAAAGCATATTTCGAGTAAAAATGTAAACTTATGAGCTTTTTAAGAGACTTTTTGGAATTTCGTAATAAATCTATAATAACACAAAGCATATGGTTTCTTAAAATGTTAAACTCTCTTTTCTTTCCTTCCCCTTTTCCTTTTTTTTTTTTTGTCGGATTTCACCTCACTCTCCTAAATTTATATTCCCATTTTTCTATTTTTTGTTCGAAATTGGGGAATTGTTGGGGGAGAATTATGTAGTGGGGCCCGGGGGGTGGGCGGCGGAGAGGACGAGACCAAGACTCCTGCTGTCAGTTGACCCCATAAAAAATAAAATAAGAAAGGGTTAATACTTTTTGAAAACCCCAAACCTGACAACCGCGACAAATTTACTTGTATTTTTTTGACCACCAAAAACCCCAACTGGTATACCTTTGACAAATTTACCATAAATTGGTACACTTGTGACAAATTTATCCTCTGTTAGTTTTAGTTAAATTTTCTTGTTAAATTATAAAGTTAAATAACACGTGACAATTGACCGGTATATTAATTTGGGATTTTATACTCTGTTTGTCATAGTTTATAATTTTTGTGATTTTTTTGTGGTATTAATATAATTTTTTGGAGGGTATATTAGTCACAAATTTACTAGTTTGAGGTTTTTGTGGTCAAATAAATTAGTTTGGGGTAAATTTGTCATAAATGTACCCAGTTTAGGGTTTTTTATAGTTAGTCGGGGTAAATTTGTCACATGTGTAGGTTTGGGGTTTTTAAGGTATTAACCCAATAAGAAAAGGGAAAGTTATATTTCCATAATTAATTTTTTTTTGGTCTGAAATTTTCTATAATTAATTGACCTCCTGCCCTTTTCACACCGAATCGAAACTGCTCCGCTTCTTCTCCTTTGTCCTTCTTCGTTACCGTTACTTTCCTTCCACCTTCCCTTATTTTTCTCCTTTCTGTTTTATTTTCGACACATCTTGATGAATCATTAATGAAAAACGATAGAAAGGGCCCTGAACTTTTTACACAATGTGTATAGACATATTCGATTTCATCTCTAAATTATACAAAAATGCTCGGACTCACATTAATCAAATGATAGTATTAAATACTTTCATGAAATTTTGAGACTAAATTTTTGGTATATATTTAATTTGATTCTTAAACTATATAAAAATATTTCATTCTATTTTCAAAGTCGAATCAATAAAAGAATAATAATAGTATTTTTATATGATTAAGGAGCTAAATTAAATATTTATAAAAAAATCAACGATGACGTTATATATTATATATTAGACAAAAAAAAAAAAAGAGAGCTGATTTTATGGCCCACGTCTCTTTTTCGTAATTTTTTTTTTCAAACTCTTGTTCTAATAAAAAGAAAAATAATCTATTCAATTTCTAAGTTATGAGGTACCCCATTAACTTTGTAGATAAGATGAGACCTAATTAATTGAAATTGACACGAATGAAAGGGATTGCTCCATATTCACCTGAAGCAAGTGACAGGTTCTTTGAAATTTTCAACTTGCTTAGCATGTAGACTTTAATCTTTCTAAAAGTTCAACCCTCCAAATTTGACTCGTATTAGTTGCAAAGGCAAAAGGGTATCACAAAGAAAGGCAAATTTCACAATTCATTTTCTAATTTTACTATTACAAAGATAAAGAAAACCAGCGTGCTCAATTTTATATATGAAAAAAAAAACTTAATTTTGGAATTTTACAAAACCCAATGTCAATTCGTGACACCTTGAGTTCCCGATATTTTTTTATTTTTGAATATTGCTAAATCTACCAAAATCTCCATCTTCTTAACCACCCAAGGTTGTGTAAAATATATTGGTTTTACCTGCAAAATCGGGTCTTAGATTTAAGAGCTCGATCACGTGGGAAAATGACTAGCATCTAACAAATTACCCTCATTATCATGATAACTGGTCATGTATTTAATTTGCCAATATTTGGTTTCCTAAATTGAAAAATAGGCACTTTCAATTTTAAATGCTCGCATGACTATTTAGTAAAATTGTCATATTGATTCAACATCATCCTTCATGAAATGGCATGACGGATGCCCCAAAAACTCGAGAAGTACTAATTTCATGATGCAAGTAGGTACAATAATGGTGTGTGAGTGGGATGATTAATACACAATCTAGATAAGGAAATCATCTCACGTTGATAGATATCGTTTATTTCATAAAAAATAAATGATTTGAAAAGCATTTTCCTAAAAACGTTCATCTGTGTCACTTGAAAGAGTCGATCAATAAAATGTGTTTATTGTCAATAATAATTTATATTTAAATATTTTTGTGCAAAATAAAAATAATTTTTATTCATTCATTCACTTTTGTAATCAATTCAAATAATCATTTTTAGAAAATATTTTTAAATAATTTATTTTTCGCTTATCGAACTTCTGAACACTTTTGATCAAAAACAAAATTCTGAACACCCATTTATCTCATACCATGTGATATAGCATATTAACATTATATATGTATATTTTTTTGTGCGTACAATGTATATTATTATAATATACTATAATGTAAGTATACTAAAAGAAGTGGTCGGTCCGGAAAGTTGTCTCCATCGGAAAGCTCGGGCGGTTTGAGGAAGTCGCCAAAAGGTTCAAACGACGTGTGCGATGGAAAGAGATTGGGTTGCCCTTTTCCACCACCATCCTTTTCCACGCGTACGCGACTTTTGGGCTAATGGGATGATGCCACGTCAGCGAATTCAGTGCCCGAACCTGCTCAATTCTACAAAAAGAGCAAGAGATTTGCCTCGAATCATTTAATTAGAGTCGGTAGGATTTAAGATTCAATTAGTCAGCATATTGTACACATGTCAAATCTTGATTATTGTAAATTAGGTGGCTTTTGAGATTAGAAAAAGAAAGAGAGAAAAAGTATAGAAGTCATGCCGTCCACCTCGATGTCCTAAAGCAGCATCACGAGACATCTTTACCTGTCAATTGCTATCTCATTCGTGGATTGGTTGGGCACGTGTTACAATTTAATTGTTATATAAGCTTCCTTGAGTTGTGATAGGAATTTTCTTAACTTTGGCGTACATGAGAGCTGTTTGTTATTCGCTTTGTCATAAGTAATGGAGGCATCGATCGGCAATGAAGGAAGAAGATGAACCAATGATCAAGGGTTGGGACTTTAACTAGGTGAATTCATGGCCAAACCGTTCATCTTCTTTTCAATTTTTCTTTTTTAGTTCCATAAGCGAGTGGGGTTACATCCAATAAGCAAATGCAAAAAAAACACATGCATTTGCTCCATTTAAGTTGTATGCCCATGAAAGAATTTCAAATGAGAGTACTTAATATCAGTAACCCGACAATATATTTATACAGAACTTTGACCCTTGATTGTCATCTATCTTTCCGGACATCTGCAATCCGCCCAAACTATTGAAAGCATCGTGTTGCACTCAAGCACAACGCGGAAACCCATGGAGAAGATGGTCCTTAGACAAAGAAACCAATCACAGGCACCCCACATTAACTCCATTCAAAGGGT
This sequence comes from Eucalyptus grandis, assembly GCF_016545825.1. NCBI lineage: Eukaryota > Viridiplantae > Streptophyta > Magnoliopsida > Myrtales > Myrtaceae > Eucalyptus > Eucalyptus grandis. The sequence goes on from NC_052618.1 coordinate 32,828,254, forward strand.
TTAAATTCCACTTTCCCTCGGTCCATCCTCAGGTGGGAAACCTCTTGAGGAGGGTTGACCAAGAAATGGAAAAACTATTTGCTTTTGGAAATTACTTGAGGGGAAGTTTCTCAGATGGGGGTAGATAAGATGCAACTCCAACCACCATTTGATGGGGGGATAAGGTCTGCCAAACAGTTTGGTTTTCCCCAAGAATCTTGCTCGGTCCCACCCAATGCAAAAAGTGTTTTGGAAACGGAAGAACATGGCCAATTTTATTTGTATATTATAATTCGAAAAAAAGCCCCTTCCTTCGTGAAAAAGAAAAGACACTTTCAATTCTTGATTTTTAGAGAAATTGGATTCAAAAAGCGTGTGTAGCGCAGAACGTTCAAATCAGCATTATATGAAAATCCTAGTATTTCGCCTGTGATTTTATTTTGAATGAACATGCCATGTAGATTGATTGGCGTCTTGTATACAACTTATAGTGATATGCAAAAATCCGTCCATCAATGATAATTGAAAGCATATTTCGGGCAAAAATGTAAACTTATGAGCTCTTACGAAATCTTTGGGAATTTTGTAATAAATCTGTAATAACACAAAGCATATGGCTTCTTAAAATGTTAAACTCTCTTTTCTTTCCCTCTCATTTTCCTTTTTTTTTTTCTTGTCGGATTTCACCTCACTCTCCAAAATTTATAGTTCCATTTTCCTGTTTTTTATTCGAAATTGGGGAATTGTTGGGGGTAGCAAAACCAGCCGCAGTCCAAAAACAGCCCCTAGATTCGGTTTCAATTACGAAACCGCCCCTGACACAACCCACCTCTTCACGCTAACGTCCCCCGCGTCAAAAGTCAATGGGGACAGAGGAGGCCGAGACCAAGACTCCTGCGGTCTGTTGACCCCATAAAAATTAAAATAAGAAAAGGGAAAGTTATATTTCCATAATTAATTATTTCTATATTTCTAATAATTAATTATTTCTATAATTAATTGAACTCCTGCCCTTTTCACACCGAATCGAAACTGCTGCGCTTCTTCTCCTTTGTCCTTCTTCGTTACCGTTACTTTCCTTCCGCCTTCCCTTATTTTTCTCCTTTCTGTTTTATTTTCGACACATCTTGATGGATCATTAATGAAAATTGATAGAAAGGGTCCTGAACTTTACACAATGTGAATATGTATAGACATATTCGATTTCATCTCTAAATTATACGAAAAGTTCTCGGACTCACATTAATCAGATGAGAATATTAGATACTTTCATGTAATTTTGAGATTAGATTTTTTGGTATATATTTAATTTGATTCTTAAACTAGATAAAAATATTTAATGCCATTTTCAAAGTCGAATCAATAGAAGAATAATAATAGTATTTTTATATGATTTAGGAGCTGAATTAAATATTGATAAAAAATCAACGATGACGTTATTCATGCAGCTATCTCAATTATTTATATCTGGAGCTCGAACTCCCCAAACCACTTTTTAAAAACACTTGAGCACGCCCGCACACTCCATATCCAGCTCATCGAGCACCATCCATGGCGGCTTCCTTCCTCTCCAATCCCTCCTCCCTCTCCTTCCTCCTCCTCCTCCTCCTCCTCCACGCTTCTCGCCTCGCCTGTAAGTGCTTTCTGAGCATATCCTTCTCTCTCTCGCTTTCTCTCTCTTTCTGTGGGTAGATTCTTGGCTAGTTGAGCAGCGGAATTCGCAGAGTTTGAGCTGAATTTTGTGTGGTCTATCGAGTCAGTCGAGTCTTGCGAGAAATGGGTATCGGAGCTTCTCGCTGGTCGAGTCCGGATTCGATGTGGGTTCGCGGCGGTTTCTTCCGTTTCTTTTCGTGGCGTTCGATCTGCCCGCTCGAAGTTTGTCCAATCTTGAGCGAGTCGAGTCGGGTGAGGAAGCTGAGGAATGTCTTGACGGTAGCTATTTCGTCTCTGCAGTTTCGCAGTCCTTCGTCGGAGTGAACTATGGGCAGGTGGCCGACAACCTCCCGCCGCCGGAGTCCACGGCGAAGCTCCTGCAGTCGACGACGATCGGGAAGGTCAGGCTGTACGGCGCGGATCCGGCGATAATCAAGGCGCTGGCGAACACGGGCATCGGGATCGTGATCGGCGCGGCCAACGGCGACATCCCCTCGCTGGCCGCCGATCCCAACGCGGCCGGCCAGTGGGTCGGCGCCAACATCCTCCCCTTCTATCCCGCCAGCAAGATCACCCTCGTCACGGTGGGCAATGAGGTGAATCCTTCAGCTCTCTCTGTTCTTCCGAAACGGGCAAAAATCAAAGCGCGACCCTTTGAATTTCCCGAGATTTACAGGCTCAAGGAGAGCTAATTCAAGAAGTCTTGAAATGAATTTGAAGTCGCCATTCGAAATTCATCTAGCTTAAGTTCGTTCGCTGCCGGTTTTCGACACGGCCCGTGATCACGAACTCGAACACGATTTTAATTGAAGCAGATAATGCAGCTAAAACGGCGTAAAGGCCTTTGCTTTTTTTCCTTTCATCTGGCTTTTTGGTGGGTATGAATGATGTGAGAGATGGTGCCATTCCTTTTCTCTTTTTGATGGAGCAAACATCAAGAAAGGACCAAGAAAGCGCTAAAAATTCGCGTTTTTCTAATGTTTCGCAGGTGTTCATGTCCAACGACGAGAATTTGATGTCGCAGCTCCTGCCGGCGATGCAGAACATGCAGAGGGCCATCACCGCCGCCGGGCTGGGCGGCAAGGTGAAGGTGTCGTCGGTGCACGCCATGTCGCTGCTGAGCCAGTCCGACCCGCCGTCGTCGGGCCGGTTCCACCCCTCGTTCGAGGCCCGGATGAGGACGTGCTGCAGTTCCAGCGGGAGAACGGCTCGCCCCTGCCCATCAACCCGTACCCGTTCTTCGCGTACCAGAGCGACCCGAGGCCCGAGACGCTGGCGTTCTGCCTGTTCCAGCCCAACGCCGGGCGGGTCGACTCCGGGACCGGGATCAAGTACATGAACATGTTCGACGCTCAGGTGAATTTGGTTTCTATCTCTTTCATTCCTGCCTTCTTCTTCTTCTTCTTCCTGGGAAATGGGCCTTGGTGAGAGAGTTCTCGGCCCATCTCTGCTGACAAAACTCTTATCTTTCTAACGGTCGAATGCATTGACGTTTGATTCTTTCTGTATGCCCCACTGGCCATGGCCTGATGATGTAGATAGAGTCCAGTTAAAGACTGCATTTCAATACTCGAGCTTGACTCGGTCATACACAGCTTGATATGAAAGCTGAGTCCGAGTTCGACCTGACAAAGTGAATTATCTGTCCATGGTCGTCCAATTTGTGTTTCGGGCTGGGGGTCAAGCTGATTAAGAACTTTTGAATCTGCTCTTTGCAATATGGTCATTTGTTCTCGAAAAGATGCTGCCTGTTCAAGACATTTCCTTCCTATAGGTGGAGTCTTGGTCAATCTTTTAGAAATGGTGGGCCTCAACTGAGCAATGAATGAATTCTCTTCAGTAGACTTAGAAAAAAAGTGAGTCCACAACCACCCCTTCTTCGTTTAGGTCGGGTTCTCTAATAGCAACGTGGTCCCATAGAACTGAAAGTTTTGCATCTATGTATGTACTATGGTGGTGTCAAAGCATGCCCAGTCCGCCGCCTTGTTGTGTCCAAATTCCACGGTACTTATTGACCTTTTGTTCATTGACCGTGAAATGAGAGTTTGCCTGATCAGCTCTCTCATAGTTTAGATGCTACTTTTGATGAGCTGAGGAAAGATGCTGTGTTTCTTCTCCTGTGTATGGGTGTAGCAAAAAGGAGGCAAGAGAGATGCTTTGGTTTTCTTTTCTCTTTTCTGGGTTGTTTTCAATGGTGAGGTTAGAGTGTTCTGGCTGAAAAAGTTTGCTTCTGAGAAGAACTGATGGCTCAAACCTTCCAACTTCTGAAATAGGTTATTCATGGTGGTTGTGTCGCTGTAGACTTCCATTCAAGTACCTTTGTCATCAACCTTTTTCATCTTGCCTTTTGAAAAAGCATCTGGTTCCGTTGGTATATATGCCCACGATGTACCAGCACAAATACAAATTGATAAAATTAGTTACTGCACTTTTGCTTAGCTCATCTCTTTAGAATGGTGGTCATCCTGTGCTGTGAGAGATGGGAACCTTGGAAAGTTACTTGAGGTATGGGCTGACAGGCTGTCCAGAGGAAGAATTTTAGACAAAAGCCTCCAAACATCTTTTGGCCACGTACCTAAAGTGAACCAGAAATTAAACAAGTTGTGACAGGCAGGGACCACCCGATGTCAAAGCCCCTTCCATAATGTGGGTGAAAATGTAGCCATGGGGATAGAGTAGTTCTCATTAACTAGCTAGGTGACATATTGCACGTGCTTTTATCTGAAGAACAATGTGAGTTCACTTGATAAATGAGCAAAATCACAATCTGCAGGTTGATGCTGTTTACTCTGCCCTAAAGGCTTTGGGTTACAAGGACATTGAAATCATGGTTGCAGAGACGGGGTGGCCGTACAATGGCGACAGCAATGAAGTCGGGACTAGCGTAGAGAATGCTAAGGCTTACAATGGCAATTTGATCGCTCACCTTAGATCTTTGGTTGGCACTCCACTGATGCCTGGGAAGTCCGTGGACACATACATTTCGCACTCTATGACGAGGATTTGAAACCAGGGCCTACTTCTGAACGATCGTTTGGAATGTACAAGCCTGATCTGACCATGACTTATGACATTGGTCTTGCGAAGAGTAGCCAGGTAAAACAACCACGTTCACTCTTCTTCATGCCATTATGGCTCTTTATTTTGGCAGTATGTAATAGACAATACAGGAATCGTACTGTATCGAACAATGGACATGAAAGGTGGAGTATGCAAATTGCTTTGCAATCCATGTTTGAAATAATAGAACTATGGGTCTTGACCTTCGTGACAGGAGACGGAAAGGTGCGATAGGCTTTCAGGATCTATATAGGCAGCAAAATAAAACTTTAACAGAAATCATCTAGGGCCTACTCTGTTCTAGTTTGGCACAAAGCTACTATCATGCACATTATTTTGCTCTGTTGACCCTGCAAGGCACTCTGAATAAGAATTCTTAGTATTTGGAGGTTTTTCTTTCTTTCTTTCTTCCAATTTACTTTTTGGCTCAGAATTTGGGAGAGTTGGAACCACCTACTTCATGTAGACATCATATGTACAAGCCCCATTATTCATCAAGGATCATAGTCTGTACCTGTTGCAGTGACAACTTCATTAATCAAATCCAAAAGTTTTGGACCTCTATGCATACAGTGCTTTATTTCTAAGGATAGCATGATGGATAATGGGTACTTAGAAGAGGAATGCATGTGTGGTTGCCCCTGTATTTGTATTTGATAAGTTGCTGCATTTAGGAGCTTTAATTCTGCAACTCTTAGAAGTTGTAAAATCTGAAATGAACACTTAATAATTCTCAAAGTTTCTCCTGTACTTCAGACCCCAGCTTCTCCAAAAGCTCCAGTGACTCCGACCCCAGTGACTCCGACCCCAAAACCAACAGGACCGGGCTGGTGTGTTCCCAAATCTGGCGTTTCCGATGCTCAATTGCAAGCAAGTCTCGACTATGCTTGCAGCAATAACATCGATTGCAGTCCGATCCAACCTGGCGGTGCTTGCTTTGATCCGAACACCATAGCGTCGCATGCAGCTTTTGCCATGAACCTCTACTACCAAACATTAGGCAGGAACCCTTGGAACTGCGATTTCTCTCAAACAGCAACGCTCGACGAACAATCCCAGTAAGTCTTCCAAAGCATGGCTCTATGAGTACTCATACTTAACCTAGACATTATAATTCCTAAACATGCGTAAATGAACACTGATCCTCGTATCTTTAGCATCTTTAGTATCTTATGCCTAACCATAATGCGCTACCCAAATCGATTTTTTATTTTTCCTCCAAAAAATGCCTTTGTTACCAAATGCATTTGCTCCAAAATGAGAAGAGGCAGAGTAAATCAGAAGGAAAAAGGATGAAGTTTGAGCTGGTTATAGGTATTGCTTCTGCGAATACTAATATGGTGTTAGACTAATCGCTTTCTCCAAAAGTTTAAGCTACTGATAATCAAGCCCTGGACTAACAGATAGAATAGGGGTGCCCAAGTTCGAATTCGCGGTCTATGCTCGGATTCATGCAAGATAAAAACATTATTTCCGCAAAGTCGAGCAGACGAGCCAGGGCTAGTGATGTGCAATGAGTTCATCTCTGTAGTGAGTTATTGCTAATTTGAACTGAATTGTCTGAATTGCAGGTTACAATGGCTGTGTTTACCCTGGTGGGAGCACCTGAAGTGCGATAGAACTGTATCATTAGATGATATATATAAAAGGCGGAATAAGGAATGGCGGTGTAGTTGAAGAACTTTGTCCCTATATTTAGTTGTAAAGCCCTTCCTTCTTATATTTATAGGTGTAATACAAATACATATATGTAGCCCTTTTCTCCGTCATTTTATTTTATTTTTCCTCATAAAGTTAATGAGTATGGGAAAAAGGATCCCTAAGGTTTTAGGTTTGAATAAGTCTCCATATTGTGCCGTGTACCTTATTTCCTAGATCTTCAATGAAGCTACATGATTTTTGGGCATTGATTTCGATCCAAAGGATCACTCTCTCTCTCTCTCTCTTGCCTTTTCCGGTCCGATTATTTACTGATTAAATGCTGTATTTTCAGTAGAAGCTGTGCCAGACCGTATTATATATATATATATATATAATTTTTTTTTTTTTTTGTATGAGATGATAAATTAAGTAAATACGTTTACATGTGAAGTAACGAGGTGATGGGGTTTGGTCAAGGACGCAACGAGGTTTTTCATTCTTTACAAGGACAACTTTTGAACTAAAAGGATGAAGCACAAAATTGACGGGATAATTATAAAAAAAGTCTTAAACCTATTGCATTATATCGTAAACTTTTTTTTAGTCAATTCAATTATAAACTTTTTGCATTTGTGTTAATTGAGTTTATTCGGCCAATTTTGATTGGTCGACATTGATTTGGCACTATTGGTGCAAATATGGTATTTTTAAAATAATATTTTAATATTTTTGAATTTTTTTTTATAATTTTTCTTTAATTTTCCCCCTTCCCTAGAGCTAGCCCTTGCTTGGTTGGGTGAGGGCCGCAATGCCTGCACCCGATTTTGTTGGGTGAGGTCATCGCGACCCTTGCAACCTCGCCCACACACACTTAGGGTGAGGGTTGCGATGCCCTTGCCGATTCTAAGGAAGGGGAATGGGGGAAAATTAAAGAAAAGAAAAGAAAAAAAAAAAAAATTATAAAAATTTAGAACATTTTAATATTTTTGAATATTTTTATAATTTTTTATAATTTTAATTTTCCCCCTTCATCTTCCTTAGAGCCTACCCTTGCCTAGTTGGGCAAGGGCTGCTATGCCCTCACCCGATTTTGGTTGGACAAGGGCCACGATGCCTTCGGCAACTCTAGATGGAAGCGGAAGGGGAAGGGGGAAAAATTAAAGAAAAGAAAAAAAATTAAAAATTATTCAAATATTATTTTAAAAATGTCACCTTAGCACTGGTTATGCCATGTTAGTGTCGGCTGGCCAAAATTGGCCGAATGAACTCAATTGACACAAATATAAAATGTTTATGATTGAATTAATAAAAAAAAAAGTTTAAGATTGAATGAGGATTTTTTTTTGATAATTCCCTCCAAAATTGGCTTTTGGTAGTAGAAAGAGGGAATGAGCGAGAGACGATGGGATTTCTTTTGCAAAAAGGAAAAACTGGGAATTGGGGATCGGGCGGATTAGGTTGGGTTTGGAATTTATTTTGGGTTGCTCGGATTTGGCTCAGTACGATTAGGATCATAATCGGGTTGTTTTAAATAGGTCGACATCTTATCGATCAATATCCGACCGACTTATCTTTCACCTATTATTTCCCTTAATATAGGCAAGAATTTCGTTTGACAAGATGGTTTTTGTCATCCCATCAAATAGAAAATTTATGCGTTGGATCGGGTTGAATCCGTCATTTTACGGATTAGAAAAGAAGGAAGCATGGCCCATCCCGTGGTGGGCGAGTTGGTTAGGGCGCACACTGGCCACACAAACGGCCAGGGTTCGATTTCCTTCTCGTCGCGTTGCGTGACTTAAGCGGGTGCCGTGATACCAAAATAAAAAGAAAAGAAGGAGAAGGAAGCACGCATCTTTGTTTGTGTACGGGCAGCTTGCGGGTCGTGGAGTTGAGAAAAACCCCATTCGGACAAAAGATGGGAGAAGTTGGAAGCCAAGATATACGTCTTCTATGGAGTCCGTTGATACCGTCAATAAGTTTTAGCAAGCATCCATTGTGTATCCATCATACCACTTTAGAGAAAGTGATTTCCTCTCGAGAAACCGCAAAAAAATACATGATCAAGAGCCATGTTCTTGAAAGAACTAAGTTTTCTTAAAAATAAGAGTTAATACTAATAAAAACTCTAAATTAATATAACTACGATAAATTCACCCTTCGTTAATTTTCATTTAAATTTTCTTATCAAATTGCTGTTGGATGACATTTGACAGTTTACAGGTGTATCGGTCAAGTGTAGTACTTACCCTAAAATTTTCTATGATATGAGCAAAAAAAAAAAAAAAAAAACTAATTGAGGGTAAACTTATTAGAATGGTATTTATTTAGAGTATTATCATATGTGTATTATGTTTAGGTTTTTGTGATAAAAAAATTAAATGAGATAAATTTGTCCAAATTTGAGATTTTTTATGTTATTGATCATAAAAATGATAACGATGGCAATGATGAAAGTGAAAATTAAAATAAATTATTCTACTATCATTTGAAGGTCGGATACATGATCTAATTATAAATATTATGCATCCCATGCCAACTGTTCCATTGTCGTCCAGCGGTTAGGATATCTGGCTTTCACCCAGGAGACCCGGGTTCGATTCCCGGCAATGGAACCTTTTTTTTTTTTTTTTTTTCAAATCTGCACATAATTAACGTATTTTCTAGAGACTAATAATTTTTCCAATTAAGGTAATTTTGGTTAGCATTAGAGTTACCAGAAAACAGTTCCAGACTTCCGATCACTCTCACTATCAATCCTCTGAAACCTGGCTCCTCCAGTTTTAACTAGTTTCTCATCATCACGCGGAAAAAAATCAGTCCAACTACGGATTTTATGGTTCACTAGAGCTCGCCTCCGGTCGACGGGAAATTCCTCATCGGTGACAAAATGAACGACCAAAAATAGTGACAATGTCCGAAAAAAGAACACCGGACCCGACATAGTCGTAGCAGAAACTTAGGACTAAGAAACAAATCAAATTTCCATGTCTGTCTCGGCACCGGCACCGGCACCGTGACGGTAACACATAGAGCCATGGATGATTGCTACTGCATTCCATTCCTGCTCTTGACCAGTTCGAATCAAAAAGAAAAGGGAGAAAGCCCCCGCATGATCGAAACAATTATTAGACAGTTCATAAATGCCAATGTAGCAATGGTGCAGCCGTGTTCGTCGTATATGAATGGATCACTGAGGCAGTCGGACAATGGAAGAATATGCAGAAGGAAAAGCCTGATCCAGCATCTTCTTTTTGCTCCCTATTTTCACTTTTGAATCATATCTACGTGGAGATGAAGCCGAGTCGCACAAATCAATGTCCAACCACCCTATGCCGAGAAAGTTTCGGTCTCTTCTGCAAAATTCCACTCCAGCTCTCCTTTCTTAAAGGCAAAAAAGTAGAGAAACTGAACACGCAAATCAACCGCTCGCTACAATCTCGTGTATGGCATCACTGACGCTTTCATCCTCGGAGCGCACGGCCAACTTCATCGCGACATCTCTCTGACCATCTATTCCGAAGGACAAGCGCACCAGGACCTTCACGTTCCCAATATATACACCGGATAGTAGGCAGCTGTGGGACCTGGAATTGCTTGGGACCACTTCCGTTCCCTAAAGACATATAACAAACTCGCTTTCACTTCAATGGATGATAATACATCATAAAGGCAGAGTACATCTAACAACAGAATGAAAAAAATGGTGACTGCCAATCTGCACCGAGTTGGAAAATTCCTCGGAGTCCTTCCATCTCTCAATGTCATAGTTTTCTTATCAGTCTCAATGTCTTCTATTTATCAAACTTTAACAACCTTTAGTTCAAGGTTTTGTCTAAAGAAGAACACCCACTTATATTGAAAGTAGGTCCAACATGGTCAGCCTAATTCCCATCGCTATAAGAAAACAAGTTCATTCACTTATTCCATGGACTTCAGGGCAAATGAAGAGGTAGAAACAGCTTCTGCGATATCTGTCTTTATCATGCCTCAGAAAGCATACTGACATGAAATTGTTCATTTGCATCTTTATTAACTGGGTCAATAGAGTTTCGGTATAAAGGATTACTATGTCAGAAAGCCCAAAGCAGGTGTAAACCAACATCAATATTCTGGCATATATGTTCTTAAACCAACCTCGAGCTGCAAATAAAAGTACTTCCAACAAAAGAATACCTCACAGGGCTGCATGCCAAGAAGGTCGATGACTGCATTCATAGCTTCGGTCAAGCTCTCCCTAGATCCCAGGCCATATTCATCAACCCGCTCAAAATCTGCACCCATGCTTTCCCATGCATTTCTGAAATTGGATACTCCGACTTTCAGCATGTAATCTGCTGCAACAACCTCAAGGTCCTCAAGCTGATATTCATCTTCAACACCATCTTCCTCTGCTTCACCAGTGGGCAGATCAACCTGATAGGGAAGTAAAATATTAAACAAAAAAGTGATTCAAAACCAAAGAATAAAATTGGTCTGTTGATTGCATTCTCTCCTCTTTATGCAAGTTAATTATGAGAATTTACCCAAAAATGTCAGTAATAGCATTAAGATTTATGGGTTTTTAAATTACAAGCCGTCAGTAGAGAATGGGCACTCAATCCCACAGGAGAATGTGACCATAGAGTAGCACGTATGCTTCTACCATACCAAATATTTTCACATGTTGAGGCAATTAGCGAGAGGATTTCATGTCATCTACAATAGCTGACAATGACAACAGATGATATTAGACAAAACCAGTTACTGAAAGACAAGCCGTTATTCAACAATCTTCAGTTATATCACGTTAAACATGATATTGAAGGTGACAAGTCATTCTTCTCTAAACTATAAGCTGGAGAAGAATGAGGGGATAATCTAAGTAAAGCCAACTAATACCTCTTTAACTATGAACTTCAACATATTGGAGAATTTTCCAACTGCAGGCACACCGTCAGGCTTTTCAAATGCCACAAAGGTCTGTCCAGGTGAATCATAAGGAAGAGATCGTAGAGGTTTGGATGCAACTTCAGAAAACTCCTCCGCATCCGAGGAATCCACTATAACAGCAACCTAGAAGCAAATTCAGAAACTATAATTGCAGTCTCAGGCAATGTGTCAAAGCAATATATGGCAGTTTTGAAGATAACATTACATTTTCCAATAACACCTCCGGAATCGTGTTGGTGCAGTTGTACTGAAACAAGACATGGCTATCAAAAATGTGTTTCACAACATTAACTGCATATTCTGTTCCTGCTTCAGTCAACTCGACTGGCGCAGACGACTGCAAGAAAAAGAAAACCCTTTTAAGTAAATCTCTACCAACAAAAGGTGGACATAAGCATTATTGAGATAAAAATATAATTACAGAACCTTAAAAAGCTTCCCAAAGCTGGAAAACTCAGCAATTGAAGAAAGAAGTCTCTCATAAGCATCAACAGTTGTTGCAGGGCCACTTGGAGGAGCAGCCAGACCAGCAGTAGGCTTCTTTCCAGGGGCTTTTTTCTCTGCAAGTGGCTGAGACTTGATCTCCTTGGGCACAGAGTTTATGTCAAAGGACTCATCTGAAGGCTCCTATATTGGAAATGGACATGTAAGTCAAAGTTAAAGGTCTTTAGACGAGGAGTGAGGGGGGGAGATAAGACTGACATAGTTTTTCAGACTTGTCTCCAAGTTGGCCAGGGGAACTTCCAGCGACCCAAAGAGAAACTCATTCGCGCTTGCATTAGTCTCAACTTCTGAATCATCACACCCAAGTGTGTTTAGGTAAAGAGTTGCTCTGTCACGAACCTGCAAGTGTGCATAAACTAAGTTGAGGCCAGACACGAAGGCTCATATAGGGGAAAAATCTATTGCATGACAAGCAAAATAAGCAAAGCTAAAAAGCATATAACATGATCTTTGCCCCAGACAACTAACCTCATCATCACTATCAAAGAGACAGCGCCGTAGAAGAACAAAGATACGGGGCTGCAAGGAAGTTGTCAGTGATTAATCCAGCATTGATCAGATCAGAAAGAACTGTTGAAAGGTGCATACAACATTTGCTAAATAGCAGAAGTAAAGGAAACTCGGCTTACCTTCAACGATTCGACCATGGCACCAAACTTTGCCAGGGTGCTTACAGCACTAGCCCGAACAGTAGCATTCTCAAGATGTACCCGATTGTAGATGTACCTTATGTACTTACTAGGATCTGAGGTTTTCGGCCCTTCGATTCCCAGAAAATGGAGAATCTACCAATGAAAATGTAACCACACATGAAAAAGCTGATTTTTAAAGAAAAGGGGAACTCTTTAAACATAATGTAACTCAAACACCCCACCTGTGTCGACAGATAAGTAAATTCACAATCTTCAATAAATTCCACAGATGAAGCAACCCACTTTCTTTTGCTTCAGGTATATCCCTGATGAGGATCACAATGGAATCTATAATAGCCTTTTTATACTCGAATCCACCTTCTTCCCTAAGAATGTTGCTAAGGAAGTTCATCCTGACGAAAACCAAAATAACATCATCATAGGTTAATCCAAATTCACGTATCAGTTACTTTAGAGAATAACCACATGATAAGATATATTTGTTGTACCAAAAAGGAAAATGGAAGGAGGCCAACTCACAGGGATCTGTATTTCAGAGGAAACTTCAAACATAATGACCTTATGGCTTCCACCACTACAATTTTAAACTCATCGGCAATATCTGACATAAAATTGGTAATCTGCTTCATCAGACGATCAACACTTGATTCGTTTCCTGTCTTCAGAAGAGTGGTGATGGCAAGTGTGGCGATGCTTCTGTTCTGGTCAGAAATAAGACTCTCCATATCTATATTGCAATTAGTGACGGCCATTGGATGTGTCATTGCAACCTGTTCAAGAATATTCTTTAAGATTTACTTGGAATAGAACTGCAACTGCAGGAATGTTAATGAAAAATATTGGTTGTCCCACAACCAAACTCTTTGGGGCCATGTGGAATCCTTGGCCTAGGTCAAATTTTGACAAAAGATTCAACTATATCCAACCCCACAAACAAGACACAAACTATGTGGAAATCTAAACTTGAGAGGTCTTATTCCAACTCCCATGATAGTGCCAAGAGAAGAGCTCCTCATTCCACCACTAGTTCAGTTCTAGACATCCTTTCTGAGCCTGGTCACAACTCAACTCTGGACAAAAGTCCACATACACGTCATCTGAATATTTCCATCTTACAATTACTGGGGCGATAAATAGGGTACAATAATCTACAACCAGCTGCTTTCTTTCTGTCCTCCTGGGACTACAAATAAGGTACGAAGACAGAAACATGTTGCTCTATTTCTTCAAATATATGGGTGCCTTTGCACCTATGCTACATATGTATGCATATGCATATACAACTAATGAAGAAAGACGAGTAACAATATATGCAGACTGAAGGTGATGATGACAAAACTGCTCACACCCATTTGGAGGATATGTGGATATTTACATTGATTAGTCTTCTACACATAAAAAGGGTTTTAAAAACGTATTGGCAGACTATCTAGGGAGGAGTAGGGTGGGAGGTACTGACCTTATTCAGAGTGCGGACAGCTGCGAATCTCAGCACTGGTTTGGAAGAACTCAAAAAGAGCTGGAGAACAGTTATTGCTGGAGTCAATTCCCTGCTTGTCACTCCATTAAGCTCGGTGATAGCTCTTGCAGCCTCAAGAATCACCATTTCAGCCTTGTGCCGCAGACAGCTTTCCAAATAATCAAAAAATGGTCTTTCACCAGTTTGTGAATTACCGGCTGACTCATGGATAACCTGCATATATTGTTTAATAAATGATAATGTCATGCAAATTAGTTATGTCATATTGAAAAGGACATCTTCCAGCTAAGTAGCTACAAGTACCTGACTAGTGTAGCGTATTAAAAGGCACTGGGCCAAAGGTGATCGAACAGATCCCCTTGTCAAGCTTGTTACAAGCTTGCTCACAGCAAGTCTATCATTTTGCCGAATCTGTGTGTTTTGAATAGGATGTAACGTCAGCACCTTTAAGCTAATAAGTAATCCAAATACATTTTAAGCGTACAGAAAAAAGGAAAGTCTCGTTATTGTGTGGCATTGTATACATTAGAGTATAATCAGAGGCTCTTTTCTTTCTTGATGGCCAAAATAATTGCCTCTTTCCACAGCAAAAAGGGAAAAAACAGCATGATACGAGACAGTATGTCCAGCAGCACAAAGCAATGCGCTCAATTATGACCATTCAATGGAGACGACAAATTCAGGTTTGTTTTCAGAAAAGGAAAGGAGATCAAAAGAAAAGAAAGGTGATGTGTCATGACACAACATGAATCAGCCAATTTACAGAATAGAATGAACTGCTAAATTTAAGTTGTTCTAGGTATTGAAGAAAAGGGAAGACCAAGTATTTACATTTACCCCACCATGATAAAAGTGAAAATATAAAATATCTGCGTCCTTCATGTCTTTTGTCAAAATCAATATGACCAACTAAAGATAAATTATGTCTATTTTAGATTGCAGATCACTGATCACAGGGAAAGCTGGTATGACAATGTCAAAGATCTCTCTCTCTCTCTCTCTCTCTCTCTCTCTCTCTCAACTTTTCATGAACTAAAAGTGATAGGTTTCCTCCTATGAGGCTACGTATGAACTTGTATTAGTTCAGAACAATAACAGGAAAGAACCACCTGACAAGCAAGAAATTCCTTAATGTAGAAGAAATAGAGGAAACAGAAAGAACAGTGAAAAACACTTCAGAATCTACTAGCTAGTTTCTATTGCAGAAAATGAGACAGCTTCTCTTCCCGAATGCAAATTCCAGAAGCTAAAAGTTCATCTAAAACATTAAATCACGGATTTTTCACAGAGGTCAACAAATGGATCTATTCATGTTTAGCTTCAGATAGTAAATCATATTATTGCCATGGAATTAGCCTTCCACTTGGGACAGGCAGTCAGGCGTCCATAGACATGAAACACACAAAACACGATCAAGTCTAAAATTTTCTATGCAAAGGTAAATAGCCATGCGGCTGACTAATACTGGGATATAAGATTGCAGTTTCTCCAAAAATTGCACCTAAATTGTGAAAAGGTAAGTCCAATCGTCTAGACGAACAATGCTTTAACCAACCTGATGGAGTACGGCCAGTGCATGAAACTGTACAAGGGCTGCTCTTGATTGCACAGCTTCCTGAACCTCATTGCTCCACCTTTTACAATCTCCGGGTTCGTCTGTAAACATGAGACAAATATAAAGAGGCAGATTTTGACATAAAGAAGGAACTAGCTACCATCACCAGAAAGCATTTAAATGAACCTGAAGTAAATGGATCCCGCTAACTAAGGCTGCACTGGCAACCACCGGGTTCTTGTCAACAATAGCTTGTTTCAAGTAGCGTTCAATTTGGGTGAGCAGGGTTCCATCTGTGATCCGACATAAAACTCGAATTGCATTGGCACGATACATGTCAGTCTTGCTGTTCATATCCTTCATTAGGGAGCTTGTCACAATAATCACCTAGCGAAGCAAAGAAAATTCAGCAAGTCAGAATTTGCAAAACAAAACCAAGGCTCATTCATATAAAGGGAGTCAGGATTAGAATATTCCAATTCAGCATACAACCTCATCTGCAGAAGGAGAGATCTCCTTTATCATCAAATAAACCATTCTCCTTAATCCTATGTCTCTGGATTGGAAAAGTTTTGTCACAGCAAAAAAGACTTCTGTCGCTTCTGTCTGCATGATTGAATGGAGATCCAGTCACATATAGCACTAAAAAAGAGACACATTAATCAAATCCTCCATGATCTTGATCATAACAGCCAATGAAGCATAAGGGGTAATGATTTGGAACATTTAAAAGAATTTGACCTTGGTGAATGTTTCCCCCTGATTCAGCAGATAGAGTAGCTTCGTGATGACCTGCAATCGAGCGAAAAAACACCAGAAAACTCAGTCATTGATGAAAGAACTGGGCGTGAAATGTAGGTTTGAAATTGAATACCACAAAGCGAGACCTGAGAGCATCGCCTAGGGTCAAGCTGAGGGTCGTTGAAAACTCTAGCTTCCTGAAGAACTGCTCCCTTCTCGATCCCAAGAAACGGAGAGTAATCGGCTGCACAGCATTCGAATCGCAAAAATCAGGTAAATCAAAAGACCCACATATGGGAGCTCCATCCCATCACATTTCACACAAGAAGAACCAGAAGTCAGCAATCACTAGCAGCCGACGAACATTAAAACAGCAACCCCGAAGGAGAAAAACCCGGATCACGCCCATCGACACCGAGTACATTCGCACAATTCAACATCCCCATTGCTCGTAGCAGCTGAATTCACAATTATCTCCGCCGATACTACGGAACAACACAGGAACCGCTCGGATCGCGAAAACCGAATCAAGTCGAGAAAACAACCGTAGCCCATCAATTCAGTCAGACCCATGCCCCGACCAAAACAACAATTCGGCATCGCCATTGCTCGCCGGAGCCACATTCCCGATTGCTTCCGCCGACAGATACGAAACGACCGCGGGAACCCGCTCGGATCGAGCGAGCGCGAAACCGGATCACGTCGAGAACACGACCATAGCGCATCGAATCGGACCGAAACGACGGATCTAGGAACCTACGACTCGCGTCGGCACCGCGCGAACAGATGTGCGAGCAGAAACCGACGAATCCGGTGAGAAGAAAAACAGAGGAAGGAACGAGAGGACGCCGGAGGCTTTACCTTCTTCGTCGTCGTCGTCCTTCTTCATGAACGGCTGAGCCATGGCGGCGCGGCGAGAGCGAACGCGCGGCGGAATGCGGGGGGCGCGCGGCGGCGCAGTCTCTGAATCTGGCTCGGCGTGTGTGGAGCTTTTCCGGAGCGCGCGGGGGGGATGATACGGAGAAGGAAGAAGCTGTGAAAACTGTAGGAGGGACTTGGAGATCTGGTGTTTTGTCTCTTGGGACGGGAGCAGGAGGACTGGGAAGTAATTTTGCAATCCAAGTCATCCACTGTACGTAAATTTCAAGTAAGTTGTCGAATGTAGGGTGTGTAAAATGAACTGCCTAGTTCGAACTAGACTAGCTAGTGCAGTTTGATTCTTAAGATTGCCGGTTCGATTCTCGGTTCTTAGGGAATCGAATTGGATTGCATCGGATAGACTATAAATACCTTTTAGAATGTGAACTAAATATTAAGTTGTCAATGGTACTCCAAACTATGGCTCAATAACTTTTCATTCATTGTTACTTCCATCAATATCTTAAAATTTTTCACTCTCTTTTATTGTGCACGCCTATCCTTTAAGGGAGAAAAAGTAGCCAATTCCATTGGATTGGATCGGACCAAACGGTCCGATTCGGTTTCTGGTCCTAGGACCAAACAGTCCAATTTGGTTCCCAATTCTACTTTGGAATCGGTTTGGTTCTCGATTCTACATCTAAACTGGAGTATATCGAAAACCGGTTACCCCTACTCAAATGTAAGGATGAGCATGATTTCAGAGTAGAACTTAGAACCGAAAAACTAGATTGGTTGAACATATTTTCCAAAGTCTGCAGGGTAGGTTATAAGTTCTAAAAAGGGAAAAAGTCACGAAAAACCCGACTTTTTTGCCCATAGTGACATATTTACCCAATTTTTTTTTTTTTGTGACGTGAAAAACCCCAAACTTTTTAAACCGTGACACATTTACCCCATCAAGGGTATTTTTGTCTTTTTTATTCTATTTTTTCTTCTTCTTCCCTCCCTCTGTAGGCCGGCGTCTAGCGAGGTTGCCTTTGCGGCGTCGGGCGGCCTCTCTCGCCGAGATCGCGAGCGCACCCCTTGCCCGACGCCGGCAAGGGCACCCCTCGCCAAATCCGCCGGGGCGTCCTCGCCGATGCAAGCGAGGTTGCTCGACGTTGGCGAGGGTAGGGACACCCTTGCTCGACCTCGCCGTGTCGGGTAAGGGGTGCCCTGTCGAATCGGCAGGTCGTCCTCGCGAGACGCGGCAAGGGCCGCTGACGCCCGGCGAGGGCGGGGACACCCTTGCCGACCTTGCTTGCGTCGGGTGAGGGCGGCCCTCCCTAGATGAGTGAGGCACCCCTTGCCGGATGCAGGTGAGGGCTGCTCGATGCTGGCGAGGGCATCCCTCGCCGGATGCCGGCTTCCCTCCGCCAACTAGGGGAGGGAAGAGAGAAGGAAAAAAAAGAAAAGAAAGAAAGAAATTAAAAAAAATGAAAATACCAAAATGTCCTATAATTTTGGGCTAAATGTGTCACATAACAAAAGTTCAGGATTTTTGGTGTTACAAAAAAGTTTGGGGTAAATGTGTCACTTTTTGGGTAAAGTTCAGGGTTTTTCGTAGCTTTTTCCCTTCTAAAAATTAGGAAACCTATTTTAACGAGTAGGTTTTGGATTCTAAATAGATAAATTTTGGAATTTGGAGCTTTGAACTTGGAATGCGATCCTATCATATTTCATGGCTCCAATGATGGTAGGGCCTTATCTCGAATAAGGGCGTGAATTGACTAGCTTAGTTTTAAATGAGAGTTGAAGGTTACCGGAAGCCCCAGTGATCACTGATTAGCTTGCTCCGTAGGCTAGAGCAGGATCAATTCACTGAAAAGGAAAAGTAAATTTGGTCTGTCCCAATTTGAAGAAGCTCTAATGAATCCCCAAGTAAAAGAAGTTAGGGTTCTTCGAATGGAAATTTTCCTTCGAAAAATTCACTTGCAAATCACGTAGGTTCTTGATGGTCCTCGCCCGGTCGGGCCAAGGGTCGTCGCTTGCTAAGGCAACCCCCGGCGAATGGCGGCCCTTGGCTCGGCCCGGCGAGGGTATCGACCCTCGCCCGGATCGGGCGGCGCTGGCCCCTAGCCAGGGCTTTACCAACCCTCCCTCCTCTGTCGCCGGCTCTTCCCGGCAGCGGTGGTGAGGGCTCGGCCCTCGGTCGCCCCGTCCTCCTCCTCCTCCTCCTTTTTAATTTAATATTTGTATTTTTAAATGTTTTCAATAAATTTAGTTTAAAATTTAATTTAATTAATTTTTATATTAAATTTTTACCACGTCGACACAAAAACAATATCTTTTTTTTTTATTGTCTAGCCACGTCGCATGCAAACGACGCCGTTTTGCACTTATTTCTTGGAAAATCGTTTAGTTTTAAATTTAATTTAATTAATTTTTACATTAAATTTTACCATGTCGACACAAAAACGATGTCGTTTTTGTATTGTCTAAGCCACGTCAACATGCAAAACAATGCCGTTTTGCACTTATTTCGCCGGAATATCGCAACGTCAGCGTTTTGGCTAGATTTTTGTCGGATTGGCACTTAAGTGATCTATTTTGCTTCAATTTTCGCACTTAAGTATCATTTTTCTAACTTTTGACATTAATTGTTCCTCCGTGTCAAGTTTTGGTACTTGAACTGTACTTCTTCCCATATTTATGGCAACGAAGGCAGTAATAATTGGATAGATTTTTTTTCGTTTTATGCTTTATTTTTCATAGCGTTGCTTTGGCTTGTTAAAGCCGGATTTGTGGGTGCATTCTATCTCTTTTTTTGCAAATGGATGCACGTGAATTGCATTTTCAAATAGCAAGTGGTATTCTCTATGCATTTTCTAACTGGATTCGCTGTCGCTGTAGTCCCTACTTGTCGGTTGTGGTCCATTTTTTTTTTTTACAAATTGTTTTACTGATTTCACTTTGCTTGTTCCTATATATGTTTTGTGGTTAACAACCCATCCACCGATTCATGTTTTGTAATATTATTGAAAGCAGCTGTTCTTATTTTCTGGAAGTAGACCATAGTTTCATCGTAATAGATTTGGGATAAGTTTCCCATAATTCCTAAAACTTGTTAAATAAGTGACATTAATTCCTAAAATATTAAAAAAAAAAAGCAACCTAAATCTAAAATTGACCAAATTGATACAATCAAATTCTTTTGTAAACTTTGTTCGACTTGACTAACAAAAAACAATGATATGGCTAAAACATGAATGGCGAGACCAAAATGTCATTTTGGTCCATATCTAGTTTTTATTCTAAGTATTATTTAATTTAGGTTAAAAAATTAACTAAACTTAAAAAGAAAAAAAGAAAAAAAGAGGAAGGCAAAAAGGGGCAAGGGCTTGTAGGCCCTTGTTGTTATGAGCCCACCATCATGGAAAGGACTCTCAGTTGGGGTGGCTGAGCCCTAGTCAATGTTTGGTGACCTTGGCCAATAGTAGGTGACAGTCATGACTCTCCCCAAATTTGGGTAAGGCCCAACAATCTTGGCCAATGGGGCAATGACCCCACTAGTGATGGCCCTCAACTAGATGTGGGCAAAGGTCTGCGACTTTAGTTAGATTTGGGCGAAGGCCGGTGACCTTTATCTGATTTGGGGAGGGTCATGACCCTTGCCTGGGGTCGGCTAGGGTCACCAACCATTGGCTAGGGCTCTGAGACTTGGGCTGACCCTTGCCTAGAGGCAATGAGGGCCTTATAGGCCCTTGCCCTCTTTGCCTTTTTTTTTTTTTTTTTTTAATTTAGTTTATTTTTTAATCTAATTTAAATAATCTTTAGATTAAAAATCAGTTTTTAAATCAAAACAACGTCAATTTAATCTTATCCTTCATGTTTTAGCTATGTTAATGCTATGTAGAAAAAGAGTAAATAATAAAAAACCACGTTAGAGTTTTTTGTTAGCTAAGGCCCTATTTGTTTAAATTTGTTTATGTTCCTCGAAATACAAATTTTTGTTCTTTTGTTTCGGAGAACAAAAAAAGAATAGAAACGCGTTTGTTTACTTTTGTTCCCATGAACAAATTTTTTTTTTAAAACAGATTTGGAACAAAAACAAGAAGTAGAAAAAACTTGTTTTTGTTTTGGGAACAATTTCGGAAACACTCTTTTTTTCTCTTTTTCTTTGGCCGGTTGTTGGCCTCGGCCATGACCGGCGACCTCGCCCAGTGTTCTTGGGCCACCAGCGAGCTCGGCCTTGCCTTGGCTGGGCAAGCTCAAGTAAGTCCTCTTCGGACCCAAAATAAAAAAGAAAAGTAAGTCGCTCAAATGTAGGGGTGTGTGAAACGCACTTTGCACGGATCGGGAATCACTTGGACCCGAATGGACTAACCGGTGCGGTTTGATTCTTGGGAGTGTCGGTCCAATTCTTGGTTCCTAAATTTAGAAACAATGTCCGGGCGGTTTAGTTCCCGATTCCAAGAGGTAATCAAAGCTGGGCTGGATCGGACCAACTACAAATACTTTTATTTATTTATTATTTCTTAAAAAAAATTAACTCGTCTAATGGTACCCCAAACGTAGTTGTATAATTTTTCACTCATCGTTGCTTTTGTTAATATGTTAAGATTTGTCAATCTCCCTTGTGTGCATGCCTATCCTTTAAGGGGGAACAAAGTAGCCGATTCCATTGGATTGGATCGAAACCAATGGTTTAATCGATTCCCGATTCTACTTTGGAACTTTGGAACCGGACCTCCCGGTTGGTTCTTGATTCTACCTTGAAAGCTGGATTAAATCGAGAACCAATCATCCCTACTCAAATGTAAGGGTAAGCATGGTTTCAGGTAGAACTTAGTAGTGGAACTTGTTTTTCAAAGTCTGTAGGGTTGGTTATAAGTTCTAAAAATTAGGAAACTGTTTTAATGAATAGGTTTCAGGTTTTAGGTAGACAGAACTTGGAACTTGGAATCTTAAATTTGGAACATAATCCTATCATATTTCATGGCTTCAATGATGAGTAGGGCCTTATCTCGAATAAGGGTGTGAAATGACCAGCTAAGTCTTAAACAAGAGTTGAAGGTTAGCGAAAGGCCAAGTGATCACCGATTAGCTTGTTCCAAAGGCTAGAGTAGGATCAATTCAACGAAATGAAAAATAAAGTTGGTTTGACCCAATTTGAAGAAGCTTTAATGAATCCCCAAATAAAAAGAAGTTAGGGTTCTTCGGATCGAAATTTTCCTCCGAAAAATTCACTTGCAAATTACGTAATTTTGGACGCAAAAGCCTCCTAAAGCGAAGAATTCGTTTGCTGCTTTCACTCAAAGACATGAGCTGTACCGAGTTGAAGGAGCTCCATCCTCAACTGGAGAAGTGTCAATTCCATCTAAATATCAACATCATCAATTTCATTCGTTTCAATCGAGGTCAGTTTACCAAATTTGGTGCACCTGATCCTTCGTTTGTCTAAGAGAAGGCGGTTGCAGCTTGTTAAAGCAACATATCGATAAAAAGTGTAGGTATATCATGGAATACCACATTTATGACAACGAAGGTGGTAATAATAGGATAGATTTTGTTTGTTTTATTTTTTATTTTTTATAGTGTTGCTTTGGCTTATTAAAGCCACATTTGTGGGTGCATTCTATCTCCTTTTTTGCGAACGGATGCATGTGAGTTGCATTTTCAAATAGCAAGTGGTATTCTCCATGCATTTTCTAATTGGATTTGCTGTCGTTGCAGTCCCCACGTGCCAGTTGCGGTCCATTTTTTTTGCAATTTTTTTTTTCTGATTTCACTTTGCTTTTTCCTACATTTGTTTCGTTGTTAATAACCCGTCCATAGATTCAAGCTTTGTAATGTTATTGAAAGCATCTGTTCTTATTTTTTGGAAGTAGACTACAGATTCGTCTTGATAGATTTGGGATAAGTATCCAAGAATTCCTAAAACTTGTTAAATAACTACATTAAACCTAAAACATCGAAAAGAATACAATATAAATCCTAAAACTAATCAAATTAGTACGATCAAGTTCTTTTATAAACTATGTTCGACTTGACTAACAAAAAACAATGACATGATTAAAACATGAATGACATGACCAAAATGACATTTTGGTCCATATCTAGTTTTTATTCTAGATTTTATTTAATTTATGTTAAAAAATTAACTAAACTAGAAAAATAAGAGGAAGGCAAGAGAGGGCTAGGGCTTGCAAGCCCTTGCTATCATCGCCCCACCACCATTGGAAAGGGTCGATGATTTGCAACAAGTTAGTTTGGGTGGCCGAGCCTAGTCAATTGCTAGCGACCTTGGCCAACCGTAGGCAGCAATCATGGCACATGGCACCCTCGCGCCCACCGATCTGTAGAGTCACCACAGTTCACTTTCCTTGATAACATGTCACTTTGATATCATTTCAATTGCGGCGGGTCCATACAACATAGGGGTTTACACTTTTTTTTTATAGGTCCCTTGCGCAATTCATATACGGAAGCACATCTAACAAACTCCATTCTTTATATTCAGAAAACGATGCACACCGACTAAACATCTTATATAAGTTAAAAGCCGAACATGTTTATTTACATAAAACGAGATGGACATCTTTAGTCGGTACATCGAAATGCCAATGTTTCTCTACTCGGCTATACTTCAAAAGATGACCAACATCTCTTCTAACAATTGAATACTTAAAGTCTATTGATTTGTGTCGGCGTCCAAAAGTTCCTCCCTTTGATATCCTCCTCCTCGCAATCATATCCAACCACTTGATTCATCTCTTTTGGTAGCGTGGTAGCGAGAGGATCTTATCTAGTCTGAAATGTTATTCCCCAAAAGGGGTGAATACAACCACTCAGCAGGTAAATGATCAATAAATCACTCAATACATCATGCCATGCAATCATCACAATCATAGCATCACATGCCATACAAGCATCCGTGCACAACATACCATGGCATCATGCACATGTCATCATACCTCATGTACCATCATCATCATATAGACATCATCATCATATCATACATTTACCATCAACATGTCACATATGGCATCATCCTTACCATGCATCCATGCGTATAACATCATCATCATATCACATGTACCATCATCATTGCCATGCATCCATGCATGTAACATCATCATCCTATCACATGTACTATCATCATTGCCATGCACCCATGCATGTAACATCATCATCATATCACATGTACCATCATCATTGCCATGCATCCATGCACATATCATCATCATATCACATGCATATACCATCATGCATATTTCAATTTCAATTTCTCAATTTCATCCTTTCATGTTGGACCACCACATTTCTCTTCCCTGGGACCAATGTTTGCATCCCATATTCATCACTTGCGCCCAATCCTGGCGTCGCGAGAACCTCCGACATTTAGCCATTTAAGGCCACCGGGCATCCGGCCCCCCACATTCCGGGCATCTCGTATCTCAACTGGCATCACAAGGCATCCCCTCGGGCAAAAACCTCCGAGGCTTCCGGCATTTACACTCCTGGCCGGGCATCTCGCATCTAACTAGCATCACGAGACATCCCCCGGGCACAAACCTCAGGGCTTTCGGAATTATGTGGACATACCACCGGCCTCCTGGAGATTACGTATCGTATACCAGGGCATCCAGACACTCAGGGGAATCTCGGGGCTCGCCATGAAAATGGTTTCCCCTGCCCTCCGGAATTACGTACCGACATACCACGGGTCTCCCCAGGAATTATGTACCCGTATACCACCGGGCATCTGACACTCCCGGGAATTGTTGGCTCACACCTCCAACGGCCTTCTCACTTATCTCAATTCACATCTTCAATTATAGTTCAATTATAACATGGCATGTGATGTGATGGCAATCAAGATCATATTTATCATTGAATTCATACATGCATCTCAAATCATTATCATGCATGCAGCTAGACACCGTCATCCATCACAATACAATTCATGGAGTCCATGCAATATAAAATGGTCCATATCTCATGCCTTTTCAAAGTTTACAAAATTCCAGCATGTACCATTTTAGAAAATATTTAAATTAAATATCCATATGCTTCTCAAAAATCATGAAATTAAGGCTAGTGATAGACAAGAAAATAGGGTAATAATTTCATGAAAAGCACAAGGCCAATCAAATTCCACACAAAATTATAATTCACACAAATACAGCATGTAATTTCGGATAGAAACAGAATGCACAGTTTCGAAATAATTTGATTAAAATATCAAACGACCTCCGAAATTATGAAATTTTACCAGGTTATAGCCAAGACACTAAAATGGATTTTCATGAATACTTCTAACCCAAATTATTTTATATTATTTCCTACAGTCACACGAAGCTTCTGGATCTAACACCGAAACGTCCAGTGCATGCTTCTCGAAATACTGAGTTTTCACCTACCTATTCTTCTTCGTTTCCTCTGAAATTTGGATATGTTTTACTTCAAGAGGTCCCTAAAAATTTCATGAAGGGATATAAGTCAAAATTCAGAGTATAGTCATCATTCGGGTCCATGAAGTCTCGGGTAACCTATACCGCGTCTCCAGATCTACGGTTTTCAAGAGTAAGTTGATTCACTAGGCTACACTTGTTCATTTTTGCTTCAAATTTGAGTATGTTAAACTTCAAGATGTTCTCTACAAGTTTCATGAAGAAGTAGAAAAGAGATTCTTAGTAAAAATCAACATGCAACCACAAATCCACCGAAAGATCAGTGAAATCGTTCCAGATCTGGTGTCTCCGTAGGATGAGTGTTTGACCCCTAAAATCTCCATCATTTTGTACCAAATTTTAGTATGTTATAGTTTAAGATGTTGGCTACAAAGTTCATGAAGAGATCAAATTCAAAATAGAACTCAAAACATGCATGCAAGCTCTCACAAGATTCTGGGTCAGGCGGTTCATGCGAAAAGATTCCAGATCTAGCATCTCCGTAGGATGAGTTTGACCCTTAAATCTCCATAATTTTGCACCAAATTTTAGTATGTTGTATTTTAAGATGTTTTCTAAAACTCTCATGAAGAATCAAGGTCAAAATCAAACTCGAAACATGCATGCAAGCTCTCACAAGATTCTGGTTCAGGCGGTTCATGCGAAAACAGCATGCATCTCCAAGAACACACCTCATGTACTTCGATTTCTAACCTCTAAACATCCAAAAATTCAACCACACATGCAAGACACACATGCAAGGGGTGGAAATCAGTCCCAACTTGCCTCTAAGACCGAGAAAATGAGCACATGGACGGCACACCGGCGACGGACAACGGCGTGCGGGGGCGACGGGCGGACAGCTCCTTCTCTCGGCTCCCCCTTCTCTCTCACCACTCCCTCTCTCTCTCACTCTCTCAAAACCAGCCACTCTCTCTCTCTCTCTCTCTCTCTCTTTGGTTGCTATATAAATTGCATGCACCCTCAATTTGCATGGGGGACACTTGTCCCTAAGAAGGAGACAAGTGTCTCCTTTGCAGACATAAGGCCATGCGGCTCCTCCTCCTCCCTCCATGCGTCGGCAGCCAAATGGGCTTCATGGGCCGGGCCTCTTGGCCCACTTTAGCCCATCTCACTTGGGCCTAAAGTCAAGCTTAAATGGCCAAAATTTTCTTAAATAAGTCCATTTTTACTTTTAATAATTTACCTTAAATCCCAACATATAAATACTAAATTACAATTTCATATGGCCATAAAACTTGAAATCATAAATCCATAAATTCAATTTATAAAACACATGGCCAATGATAGAATTTTCTTTCCTATCACATAATTATCCATTAAAAAGCTTGGCCATAAATCTTATTGCAAATTATGGATTAAATGGCTATAAAATAACTTAATGGCACTTCCATCACCTATTCATAGACTTTAATGTAGCTAGAGGTTATTATGAATTTTGGGATGCCACATGGCCCTCCCCCAAATTTGGGTAAGCTCAACAACCTTGGCCAATGGGGCAATGACCCCACTAGTGATGGCCCTCAACTAGAATTGGGCAAAGGTCTGCGATGTTAGTTAGACTTGAGTGAAGGTCGATAACCTCGCTTGATTTGGGAAGGGAGTCGTGACTCTTGCTTGTGGTCGGCTAGGGTCGCGACCATTGGGTGGGAGCTTGCGACTTGGGTTGACCCTCACCGGCGGCAACGAGGCCCTATAGGCCTCGCCCTCTTTGCCTTCTCTTTTTAATTTAGTTTATTTTTAATCTAATTTAAATAATCTTTAGATTAAAAATCAGTTTTAAATCAAAACGATGTCAATTTAGTCTTATCCTTCATGTTTTAGCTACGTTAACACTATTAGAAAAGAGTAAAAAAAATAAAATAAAATCACGTTAGTGTTTTTTTGTTAGCTAAGTTGGACAGAATTAATGGAAAGAATTGACCACCGCCAGCGGTGGCCGCGGTGGTTTCGAGCTTAGTACCCATCCGAGAGGTTGAAACTCAGCATAGCCGATGCTTCAATGTATAAGCTGTACGATTCACCTGTGGCCCGGGTTAGTGGTGGGAGCCCGGTTCACCGGGGTTTACTCGCTGCGACGGCGCGGAGGTTCCTGGATCACAAAAAAAAAAAAATTAATGGAAGGATTTGATTGCACAAATTTGAAGTTTTAAAAATCAATTGCACCTTCTCAACAAATCTTAGGATTTTTAATCCACTTATATTAATAAATGTTTACATAAATAGCAATTTCTAGAGCCGCCACGAGCATCGCGATTTAAAATCTTATATAGCATGGGTGTTGGGCATCTATATGATAATGGAATTCCTCGACTCAAATGCAGGTTTTAAAGCTTGAAAATATGTAAGGTGGTTGAATTCAATTGGTTTTGTTCGTCTCCAAATTTTTTCTAATTTTGGGATAAGACAAATTACGCCATGCAAAAAAAAAAAAAAGAAAAGGAAGTGGATTAGTTAATAGGAAAAATTGGTAATTTCTGAATTATAATAAAACGTTGCTAAGTTGAAAAAAAGTGTAAGTGTTTTTACCAACAATTTTTTTGGAAAAAAGAAATTCCTTGTTACCAAATGTTTTGACACTTGCCAATGATTAAAACTTTGAAAAATCTCAAATTGGTACACCTAAAATAAATTCACCTTAAACTAATTTTTTGACCATAAAAAACCCAAAACTAATATTTTTTTTGATAAATTTACCAAAAACTACTACACTTATGACAAATTTACTTTATGCTAATTTATGTTGAATTTTACTATCAAATTGCGGAGTTAGATGACATGTGATAGTTGACTAGTATATCGGGGTTTGGAATTTTACTTTACATGCATTACGATTGTACCATTATTGTAATTTTTGTGGTATTAATCTCATTTAACAAAGGTATATTTGTCATAAATATACTAATTTGAGGTTTTAGTACACAAATATACTAGTTTGGGGGCTTGTTGTGGTCATTTAGGGTTAATTTGTCATAGGTATACTTGTTTGGGGTTTTTCGTGGTTAACAAATTAGTTTGTGATAAATTTGTTATAGGTATAACAATTTGTGATTTTTCGGTATTAACCCTTGCCAATATATATTGAATTTCACCGTTATAGAAAAGGAGTTAGTATTTTTTTTTTTTTTTTTTTTTTTGGGCATGAAACAATAGAATTTTGCTTGTTCACGACTTTCCATGATTAACTAAAGCGATTATGGAGTGGCAATTGCTGACACAAATTAACACGTTTAAACATGATTATATGGCAAAGCTAAAGGGACACACATTGATACAAATGCCATACAAATAAGTTTAAGAACATAATACATAAAAATTTAATGTTTTTCAATGATACAAGTACAACATCTAGTTATGATAAGTGAACTCGAAGTAATCCTCCACGCCAAATCCTTGAGTCGTTTAGGGAAGCGCATGTCTTATTTGACCAAACGCCGAAATTGTCGTGTGATCAATTTCTCTAGCTTCCTTGGTACACACCAAGAATTTCACTTGATGCAACATTCGTTGCGGTAGCATATCAACAACACGGGTTTTCATCAATCCCAAATTGACAAAACAATCGAAAACAAAATTGCTAACAAAATGGGGTAGTTGCTTCCTACTTTTTGCACTTGTAAAATTTGCTAACAATTTTATTAGGCTTGTGAGATTAAATCAAACAAATTAAACATGTTTCCCAAGTTATACATACTACAGCAAATGGAAATTATCCATAAAAAAATGAAGAAAAAAGATTAATTTGTTTGTGCTTATAAACTAATTATTCATTTCTCTTAAGTTGATTTTCTATATCTCTCGGATTATACATATAACTTTTTGATTGTGAATATCCTTGACTAATTATAATTGCTATTGTGTTAATCTTTGATAGTCATAAAATGAAGTCTATAAATATGCTTATGTACTATTTATGAATATATTGAAATATGCACAAATTCCGTATTTTTTCTCTTCCTTTAATTTCTAACTTCATATAAAAGCCATTTCAATGCCAGCTGTGGAGGTGGATGCTAGCCACACAAACCGCATGGCTCAAAGCTATTTTCCCAAGTTAGTCGTACAGGTCTTTTGATGCCATCACGCTAGCCATATTGGCTGCGTTGCTCGATACTGCTTTGCAAGCTAGTTGCAGCTCATTTGATGCCATCACGCTAGCCATATTGGCGGCGTTGCTCCATACTGCTTTGCAAGCTAGTTGCAGCTCATTTAATGCTATCACGCTAGCCATATTGGCTGCGTTGCCCAGATACTGCTTTGCAAGCAAGTTGCAACGTATTAGTGGCTTACAATTCCCTTTCATCTCTCAACATTTTCGCAAGTTGTTTCGAAAGCCGACACTATCGGACTCGTTGCGCTTAAACGGGCCTTCACTTGAAGTTACGCCTCAAACAGTCGTTAGATGTCGCCTGACACTACCATGCACCGCCTCGTCACAGATCCACTAAGCTCGCTGTTGGGTGTTGATTTCATGGAGAAACAAGTTTTCGTAGAACTGTTGGACTTGATTTCAAACAAGTTTAGTCATCTTGAGTTTAATGGGATGTTAGAGATAATTAGGAATTTGTCTAGTATAAATTCCTATGTTAGATATATTTTGATAATTCAATTACTTTTTCGAATCTCTAAAAATTGTGCGTATGTCTCCCTTTGACCGTGCATATATTGAATGATATGTCATCTTAGATAGTAATATAACAAAGCCTATATAGATTCATGTACTATTTTTCAGCATATATCAAAATATATAGAAAATTTCATTATTCTCTTTTTTGCTTTATTATTCTCAACTTGGTATTTGAGCGTTGAGGAAACCCTAAGTGCACGGGTGCATCCGAGCACAAGGTGCACACCCAAAGATATCCATCCTTGCCAACATAAGTCTCATATGAAGAAGCACTTGATTAAGAAATGATGCAGAAGAAAAGAAATACATAATTTTTGTATATTTCATATATATTGATAAATAGTACATATGCCTGACTTTATCAAATGATTATTTAAGGTAATAAGATAAACATGATACAAAAAATAATTAATCAGGGATATGCATAATCGAAGGAGGTATATGCATAATCGAGAGATATGAAAAATAAAAAATATCATAATATCTTCAACAAGCGTACTTGACATGGAGAAGCAACTATTCATGATTGGCACTGATGCGGCTGATCTGCCCGTGAAGGCCCTCGTGCTGGTGGTGCTAGTTTTCGTGCATGCTTTCCCCAGGAGTGTAGCTCTGGCAATCCCCAATGCAGAGGGGCGGAGCCTTATGCAGGATCTGGAGAACATCTAGACTCGGCTCCTTATTATAAGCCCGTTCTCCTTCGTGGCCCTTCATCAGAACCCGGCTCGCTCGCTTGGTCGCATCGATGTTCCCATCAAGAACAGCAAAATCATCAGGCCGGCTGCTACTTTCGGCGTTAGGATGTTCTTCATCTCAGCTGATCTCCAACTGTTTCTGGCTGTCTTCTTCTTTTGGCTGCTGCAAGTTGCGTGTCTATTTGTGGGTACGATGAAGAATGCGTCTGAGGATGTCTCCTATTTATATCGTGAACTACCAGCAATTTGCCTTCGGTTTCTTCTTACTCTTGATCAAACCTGTTGAACGGGGCTGGGATTTTGAACTTTTGACTGCCACAGTAATGGAGAACCAGCTCTGGAACTTCCTGGTTATAGAGAGGGAAGAGGAAGCAGAGGGATTTAGTTGGTGGTCGACCACAGTTTAACGTGGCAACTCGGTTTGAGAATGAATGAGCTGGAAAACCAATTCCTAAAAATATGGCTTTTATTGTTTAAAATAATTAGTTAACGAAATATTCATTATGGACAACAATTTATATCAGAATATTTTTTTTTCCATTAATTTTTAAAAGCAATATAAGCACTTTTAGGTAAATATTTTCTAAACCATTCATTTTCGAGAAATAAACATGTCCAACGTAGTTAAGGTTAACCATAAGGAAATTAAGATTTCGATATACATCTAGCAATGAAGTCAATTCTTACTTACATTTTATTTCGTTGAAGATAAATGATTTGTAAAATATTTTCTTTAAAATGATTATATGTGTAAAACACAAAAATGAATGTACAAAAAATATTTTCATCATTCACTTGTTTAGGCATAATTTGTTGTTGATAATAAAGATATTTTCATTAACTAATCATTGAAAATGATACATGCGATTATTTTAGGAAAATATTTTTTAAACCATTTATTTTCCGCGAAATAAATGGAGCATAATCTCTGGATTTTTACTCCTTCCTCCAACTCCTTTTGGATTGATTCAATGTAACTGTTCTAACATTTTCTTTTGTTCAAAATACATTATCTAATAAATTAGTCATGCAAAATTTGCCTTGTCACCTTTCATACTGTGAACTTAACTAACATTACTCCCATGTTTAAAGCACCAACTTGGCTATAAAGATTTAAGACTAAGTTTGATTGTCTGTGTATCTAGCTATGATATAATTGAATATGATAGAATATAAAATCCAGACATTTGATTATGTTTTATCCATTGTTTAATGAATGTAATAACATAGTTGATATATTCATATCCTATGCTGCCCATTTTTTCCCCAAAAATTTCATTGCCCCTCATTCTTTGAGAATTAGAAAGATCATTTTTAAGTTTGAATTTGTTCATTTAAAATAAAAAACAATGACCAACTACAAATACTTTTTTATTATTTCTTAAAAAATATTAGAATGTGAACTAAATATCTAACTCATCAATTGTACCCCAAACTACGGCTCCAATAACTTTTCATTCGTTGTTGCTTCCGTTGATATCTTAAGATTTGTTACTCTCTCTTGTCGGGCACGCCTACCCTTTAAGGGGGAAAAAGTAGCCGATTCCATTGGATTAGATCGAGAACCAATGGTCCAATCCTATTTCAATCCTATAAGACCAAACGGTCTAGTCAGTTCCCAGTTCTTCTTAAGAGCTTTGGGCAGCACCTCTCGGTTCGTTCCTGGTTCCACCTTGGAAATGGATTGGATAGAGAACCAATCACCCCTACTCAAATGTAGGGGTAAGCAAGTTCGGGCTAGAACTTAGGATTTGAGAACCAGATTGGTGGAACCTATTTTTCTAAGTTTGCAGGGTAAATTATAGGTTCCAAAAATTAGGAAATATGTTTTAATGAGTAGGTTTCAGGTTCTAGGTAAATGGAACTTGGAACTTAGAATGCGATTTTATCATATTTCATGGCTCCAATGATGAGTAGGGCCTGTCTCGAATAAGGGTGTGAAGTAATCAACTTAGTCTTAAATGAGAGTTGAAGGCCTTTGAAAGGCCAAGTGATCACCGATCAGCTTATTCCAAAGACAAGAGCAAGATAATTTGTTTGTTTAAGAGAAGGCGGTCACATTTTGCTAAAGCAACATATCGATAAAGATGTAGGTATATCATGGAATACCACATTTATGGCAACGAGGCGGTAATAATAAGATAGATTTTTTTTTGTTTTTGTTTTTATTTTTATAGCATTGTTTTGGCCTTGTTAAAGCCGGATTTGTGGGTGCATTCTATCTCCTTTTTGGTGAATGGATGCACGCGAGTTACATTACAAATAGCAAGTGGTGTTCTCTATGCATTTCTAATTGAATTTGTTGTCATTGTAGAGTGCGTTTGGTAATGATTCTATTCCGAAAACAATTTTTAATGAGAAATGATTTTTTTTTTTTTTTTGTTTCTAGGAACAACTTTTGAGAATAAAGCAGCGTTTAGTAAGCTGTATAAAATTTATATTCCGGAAAAAAATGCATTTGGTAAAATTGCATAATTTTGTTATTTTTAAATATTTTTAATATTTTTAATATTTTTCCTTCTTTCTTCTTTCTTTTTCTTTTCTCTCATTCTTCCTCCTTTGGGCCGGTGCGGTAGTGCCCAGCCTTAGGTTGGGTGAGGTCCCGGTGAGCTGTTGGAGCCTCGCTTAGCCTACGAGCTTGACCTTGCCCGGGCAACACGAGGTTGGCCTCGCTGCTGGCGAGGCCAAGCTTCACCATGGCTCGGCATTGCCCCGGCCTATGACACTCCGGTGAGATCGGCGGCCCTTGTCGGCACATCACCCAGAGCCATGGTCAAGGTCGACAGCGGGAAAAGGAAGAAGAAGGAAATGAAAGAGAAGAAGATAAAAGAAAAAAATTGTTTTTCGAGAACAAAATTTTTACCAAGTACATTTCTATTCTTTTATTCTTTTTCCGTTCCTGGAACAAAGAACAGAAATTGTTGTTCCGAGGGAACAAAACAATTTAACCAAACGGGCTTGTAATCCCTACTCGCGATTGTGGTCCCTTTTTTGCAAATTTTTTTATTGCTTTCACTTTGCTTTCCCTATATATGTTTTGTTGGTAACAACCCATCCACCAATTCATGTTTTTAATATTATTGAAAGCAGTTGTTCTTATTTTTGGAAGTAGACCATAGTTTCATCGTAATAGATTTGGGATAAGTATCTCATAATTCCTAAAACTTGTTGATAAGTGACATTAAGTCCTAAAATATTAAAAAGTGCAACCTAGATCCTAAAACTAACCAAATTGATACAATTAAGTTCTTTTTGCAAACTTTGTTCGACTTGACTAACAAAAAAGAATGATATGACCAAAATATGAATGACAAGACCAAAATGTCATTTTGGTCAATATCTAGTTTTATTCTAAATATGATTTAATTTAGGTTAAAAAATTAACTAAACTAAAAAAAAAGAAAAGAAAAGAGGAAGGCAAAAAAGGGCGAGGCTTACGGGCCCTTCTTTGCGTCACCCACCACCATTTAAAAGGGCAGGTTTGCGACGAGAGTTAGTTGGGGTGGCCAAGCCTAGTCAATCGCTGGCAACCTTGGCCGACTATAGGCACGCAATCATGGCCCTCCCCAAATTTGGGTAAGGCACGACAACCTTGGGCAATGGGGTAGTGACCCCCATGGTAATGGCCCTAAACTAGATCTAGGCAAGGTTTGCGACTTTAGTTAGATATGGGTGAAGGCTGGTGACCCTTGCTTGATTTGGGGAGGGGTTGTGACCCTTGCGTAGTCGGGCTAGAATCATCGACCATTAGTTGGGGCTTGCGGCTTGGGCTGATCTCGCCCGGCAACAACGAAGGCCTTATAGGCCCTCGCCCTCTTTGCCTTCCCTTTTTAATTTAGTTTATTCTTAATCTAATTTAAATAATCTTTAGATTAACAATTTGTTTTAAATCAAAAAGCGACATCAATTTAGTCTCATCCTTCATGCTTTAGCTACGTTAACGCTATGTAAGAAAATAGTACATTTATTAGTTAAGTTGGATAGAATTAATTGAAGGATTTGATTGTATAAATTTGAAGTTTTAGAAATCGATTGCACATTCTCGACAAATTTTAGGATTTTTAGTCCACTTATCCTAATAATTTTACGTAAATAGCAATTCCTAGAGCCACCACGAGCATGCGATTTAAATCATATAGCATGTGTGTTGAGCATCGACATGATGATGGCATTCCTTGATTCAAATGGAGGTTTTAACTTGAAAATCTGTAAGGTGGTTGAATTCAATTGGTCTTGTTGGTCTCCATATTTTCTAATTTTGGGATTAGACAAATTGTAAGCCATGCAAAAAATAAAAAAGTGGATATATTAATTGGAAAATTGGTAATTTGTGGACTAGAACAAAACGTTGGTAAGTTGAAAAAAGGTTAAGTGTGTTACCAGCATATTTTTGGAAAACAAAAGTCCTTGTTACCAAATGTTTCGACACTTGCCAATGTATTAATATCCTAAAAATACTAAACTGGTATACTTGTGATGAATTTACCCCAAATTAATTTCTTAAATATCTAAAATCCATAAAAATTTACGAAAAACTGTTATTCTTATGACAATTTACTCTATTAGTTTCCGTTAAATTTTACTGTCAAGTGCGGAGTTGGATGACATGTGACAATTGACTAATGTACCCATTTGTGATTTTACTCTTTATTTGTTACAGTTGTACCATTTTGTAATTTTTGTGGCATTAATCTCATTTAACAAAATGTGTATTTATCATAAATATATATTAGTCTGGGGTTTTTAGTGCACAAGTGTACTAGTTTGGGGTTTTTATAGTAATTTAGGGTAAATTTATTATAAATGTACTAATTTAAGTTTTTCATGGTCAAAAATTAGTTTTGGAATAAATTTATTATAGATGTACCAATTTGTGATTTTTCAGGTACTAACCCCTTGTATTTCACCATTATAGAAGGGAGTTAGTATCTTTTTAAGGCATGGAACAATAGAATTTTGCTTGTTCTCGACTTTCCATAACTAGATAAAGCGATTCAGGAGTGGCAATTGCCGACACTAATTAACACATTTAAAAACGATTATATGGCAAACCTAAAAAGTGACACATATTGATACAAATGTCATACAAATAAATTTAAGAGCATAATACATAAAAATTTAATGTTTTCCAATGACACAAGTACAAAATTGAGTTATCATATGTGAACTCGAAGTAATCCCCTATGCCAAATCCTTAGTCATTTGTGAAGCGCATATCTTATTTTATCACGCCGAAGTTGTCATGCAATCGAATTTCTCTAGCTTCCTTGGTACACACCAGGAATTTCACTTGATGCAACATTCGTTGCGGTAGCATTTCAACAACGCGGGTTTTATCATCAATCCCAAATTGACAAAACAATCAAAAACAAAATTGCTAACAAAATTCGGTAGTTGTTTCCTACTTTTTGCACTTGTAAAATTAGCCAACAAATTTATTAGGCTTGGAGAATTAAATCAAACAAATGAAACATGTTTCCCAAGTTATACATTTTACAGCATATGGAAATTAACCATTAAAAAAAAACAAAGAAAAAGATTACTTTTTTTTTTTTTGCGCTTATAAACTAATTATTCATTTCTTTTAAGTTGATTTTCTATATCTCTTAGGATTATACATATATCTTCTTTGATTGTGGATATTCCTGATTAATTATATTTGGTATTATATTAATCTTTAATAGTCATAAAATAAAGTCTATAAATAAACATGTACTATTTATGAATATATTGAAATATACACAAATTCCGTATTTTTTCTCTTCCGCACTATTTTTTAACTTCATATACAAGCCATTTCCAATGCCAACTGTGGAAGTGGAAGCTAGCCACACAAACCGCATGGCTCAAAAGCTATTTCCCAAGTTAGTCGTACAGGTCATTTGATGATGCCATCACGCTAGCCATATTGGCTGCGTTCTCAATACTCTTTGCAATCTCGTTTCAACGTATTAGCGGCTTACAATTCCCTTTCGTCTCTCAACATTTTCACAAGTTGTTTCAAAAGCTGACTCTATTGGACTCGTTGTGCTTAGACGGGCCTTTGCCTGAAGTTTTTGGGTAAAAGTCTGATTATATTGATTTTGCCAAAATCATACAAGGAAGGATAACCGGCACCAAACGGGAGACAAACACTCAGGGAAAACGAGAAACGCTCAGGAAGACAGTCGTCAAAGAGAGTGTAAGGGTGCCATGGGATCCCAAGGAAAGAAAAGAACTACCAAAAGAACATGTAACATGTCCAATTCCCATTTGTGTAATATTGTCGCTTTTGGGTTATACTTTAGCGCGCGAACGAACCGTCATCCCGCTACGGTCTTTTCCTCACGACTTTAAAACGCATTACACGGTTAGAGGAACCCAAACATAAGCTAACCAAGACGCTTCCTCTCTCTAGGCGATGTGGGACAAGAGAGGGAAGGCTGTCCTTCTCACGCCTCTTAATAGAACATCGTCCTCGATGTGGCCTGACGTCGAACGGCATTGTTTGGTCTCGCACGCGCGGTTGGGAGTTGGCTCGATAGAATAAGACAAGAAAGAAAAGACTAACAATAAACACTAAAAGAACCTCCATTAATCAGATAGATGGATGTAGAATCGTCAAAAAATGCTGCTTGATGTGCTGCCATGCACCGTCTCGTCAAGGATCCACTAAGCCTGCTGTTGGGTACTGATTTCATGGAGAAACAAGTTTCATGGCACCTTTGGACTTGATTTCAAACAAGTTTTAGTCATCTCGAGTTTAATGGGACGTTATAGATAATTAGGAATTTCTTTAGTATAAATTCCTACTTTAGATATATTTTGATAATTCTATTAATATTTTGAATCTCTAAAGATTGTGGTGTATGTCTCCCTTTGACCGTGCATATCTTGATTGATATGTCATTTGAAATAGTAATCTAATAAAGCCTATATAGACTCATGTACTATTTTTCAGCATATATCGAAATATATAGAAAATTTCATTATTCTCTTTT
This sequence comes from Eucalyptus grandis, assembly GCF_016545825.1. Lineage (NCBI taxonomy): Eukaryota > Viridiplantae > Streptophyta > Magnoliopsida > Myrtales > Myrtaceae > Eucalyptus > Eucalyptus grandis. The sequence continues at coordinate 32,866,071 of NC_052618.1, forward strand.
CTGCTTTATTATTCTCAACTTGAGTAGTGGGCGTTGTTCCTTAAGACCCCTAAGCGCATCGGGTGCATCGAGCTCAATTGTGCACACCCAAATTTATCCATCCTTGCCAACATAAGTCTCATATGAGAAGCACTTAGTTAAGAAATGATGTGGAAGAAATAAATACATAATTTTTGTATATTTCATTTTATATTGATAAATAGCACATATGCCTACTTATACGACTTTATTATATGATTATTTAAGGTAATAAGATAAACATGATACAAAAACAATTAATCAGGAATATGCATAATCAAAGGGGATATATATGCATGACTCCGATAGATATGGAAAATAAAAAATATCATAATATCTTTAACAAGCGCCCCTGACATGGAAAGCAACTATTTATGATCGGCCCCGTGAAGGTCCTCATGCTGGTGGTGCTAGTTATGGTGCATGCTTCCCCCCCCAGGAGAGTAGCCCCGGCAATTCCCAGTGCAGTGGGGCGGAGACTTTGCAGGATCTGGAGAACAACTAGACTCGGCTCCTTATTATAAGCCCGTTCTCCTTCGTGGCCCTTCATCAGAACCCGGCTCGCCTTGCTTGGTCGCATCGATGTTCCCATCAAGAACAGCAAAATCATCAGGCCGGCTGCTACTTTCTCGAGTCAGGATGTTCTTCATCTCAGCTGATCTCTAACGGTTTCTGGCTATCTTCTTCTTTTGGCTGCTGCAAGTTTACGTGTCTATTTGTGAGTACGATGAAGAGAATGCGTCGAGGATGTCTCCTATTTATATCGTGAACTACCAGCAATTTGCTTTCAGTTTCTTCTTCCTCTTGATCAAACCTGTTGAACGGGCTCAGGATTTTTAACTTTTGACTGCCCCGTAATGCAGAACCAGCTTTGGAACTGTGACTTCCCTGGTTATAGAGGAAGAGGAAGAAGAGGGATTTGAATTGGTGGTTGACCACAGTCTAACATGGCAGCTCGGTATGTTTCACAAAAGAATGAATGAGTTGGAAAACCAATTCCTAACAGGGCTTTTATTGTTTTTAAAAAAAAAAAAATAGTTAATGAAATATTCATTATTGACAACAATTTATGCCGAATAGTTTTTGTTCATTAATTTTTTAGAAGTGATATAAGCGCTTTTAGGTAAATATTTTCTAAATTATTCATTTTTTAAGGAATAAACATATCTAGAGTAGTTAAGGTTGACTGCAATGGAAGTTAATATTTCGATATACATCTAGAATGAAGTCAATTCTTACTTACGTTAAATTCCGGAAAATGAATGGTTTAGTAGAATATTTTCCTTAAATTGATTATATGTGGCTTACAAAAATGAATATCTGAAAATATTTTCATCATTCATGAAAATATTTAGACATAATTTGTTATCAATAATGAAGATATTTTTTATTAACTAATTATTGCAAATGATACATGCGATTACTTTTGGAAAATATTTTTAAATTATTCATTTTCAGTGAAATAAACTGAGCATATTCTCTGGATTTTCTACTTCTTCCTCCAACTCCTTTGGGATTGATTCGATGTAATTGTTCTAATATTTTCTTTTGTTCAAAATACATTATATAAAAATTGGTCATGCAAATTTGCCTTGTCACCTTTCATACTATGAACTTAACTAACATTGCTTCCATGTTTAAAGCACCAAGCTGGCTATAAAGATTGAAGACTGAGTTTGATTGTATGGATATCTAGCCACGATAGAAATTAGATACGATAGAATATAAAACTAGGCATTTTGTTATATTTTGTCTAGCGTTTAATGAATGTAGTAATATAAATGGATATTTTCATATCCCTACGCTATCCATTTTTTTTTCTAGAAATTTCATTGCCCTCACTCTTGAGGAATTAGAAAGATTATTTTTTAAGTTTGAATTTTTTCATTTTAAAATTTGGTTCTTCTTTATTTTTGTTTACTTATTTTTAGTTATTTTTATCCTTTTTTATTTTTATTTTTATTCCTTCATCATTTCTTAATAATTTTTTTATCAAATAATAAAATATTATAAGTAGAAAAAATTCAAATATTAAATAAAAATTTGAATAAATAAAAACAAGAGTTATTTTTATTTTGCATTTTTAATATTATAATTCAAATATTATTCATATTTTAATAATAATATATTTTAATATTATTATTTAAGAAGTTTGCTATTCTAGAAAATAGCTTTTATATCATGAATATAAGAAATTATATCCACATTTACCTTACCTCTCTTATAAGATACTTTTATCAAGTTATATTCATATTATATTCGACTTTATCTTTTCTTTGGTAGGAGCCAATTACAAAATAGGATAATTCGATTTTATCCTGACTACTAAATGTAACCTAGGTGTTTCAATAGATATGCATTGAGCAAAGTAAGTGCCATGTGATTATAACGTGAAGTGTCCATGTTTAATAACTAATTAAGAGGCATCTTTGTCAATGGGTGCAGGTCTCACGGTACGAACACGAAAAGCCATTGAGAAAAAGCTCACGATGCTGGAAGGACTGTGTTAGACTAACATGCGTAAAAGAAAGTTTAGACGGAAAGGTGATCATCAGTTAGGTAAAACTTGAATGGCACGACCGTCAAAGGAGAAATAATTTTATAAATTCAAGGTAGGACGGAGGTTGAGTTCGATTGAGGGAAGTGGGTGGGATTTGGAAAAAAGAGGTAGGGCGACAAATGCCCGGGCGTGAACATTCTTCGTCCGTTTCGAAGGGCAATTTAAACCCATTTTCCTCGTTTGAATAGAGGATATTGCAATTTCTCCTTACCAACATTCTCTTCCACGATGCTACGTCTATAGTGTCAATATAAAATTGCACTTGGAATTTTAATCCTCTATGTTACGTCATTCGTGAAGTATGATCCTTTATATTTTATTTTGTGTAATTAAGTCCTAAGGAGCGTCTTTATTTATGAAAGTAAGTCCTCCTGTTAATTGCCTGGTCTAGAGCAACTATTAAAAGTGCCGACATGGCGATATGTTATCATGATGAGACTTAGATGGTGTTGAGAATATTTCTCTAGTTTGAGTAGGTTTCCTAAAAGAGATTTTCTATTTTTGATAAGAACATGTGTGTGCGCACACACACATAGTATTGCAAATAAAGTATCGGATTTTCTCTCTATGAGTTTTTGAGTGAATTCTTCAAGGAATTGTGAGATAATACTTGTAGGTTTGCTTTGGGCTTATATTTGAGCGTGTAAACAATTTTAACTTTTTATTCTCCAGATTCATAATGGATTTCTTGCGGCGGCTCTCTCCATGGAGTAGATACCAATCTAGACCGAACCAAGTAAATATCAAGTGTTCTCTATTATTCCTCATTCATTTGTCCGGTAATTTTGCGAGAATTTAATTGCTAGTCTGGTTAGCTTCCTCATTATATTACAATAAATGGCATTGCGATTTATTGTTTAATAAACATGACGAAGATATTAGAACCATGTAAAAACAAGTCGACAAGGAAAAGGAATGGAGGTTGTGGTTTATACTCAGCTTCATGGCGTAGTATCTTTGCCAACACTTATGTTGACCTCCCTATGAGAAAAAAGCTCGTGACCAAGCCTCAATTTACGTACTTCTTAAGTAAGCGTTAAAAAGCTAGTGAATATGGCGATAGGTCGAGGAAAAAATCACCCGTGGGCAGGTGTTTCCATTAAGAAAACAGTGAAGTCTGAGAATGTTTTAAGTTGAGTTGCGCCTTAGATATAAGGTCTTGATTCCTAATATGAGGCCTGCAACCTTGATTCAAAGTCATGATTCTTATCGGAGGTCGAAGGTGGGATATATATAGGAATTAGGATGGGCATGGTGGATGAACATGGCGGTGGTCGGATGCAAACCAAGGAAGAAGGACGAGAGAAAAATAAGAGAGAAAGGAAAGGAAAAAAGAAGAAGGAAAGAATTAAGCTGTGTTTGTTTTGATTTCTCTTTTCTGTTTTTTAAACAAATTTTGTTGTTGTTTTGTTCCTGGGAATAAAAAGAACGACGAACGCGTTTATTTGCGTTTTTGTTAGAAATTTTGTTCCTAGAAATATATCCCGTACGAAACAAGAAACAAAAAAAATTATTTATTGTTTACGGAACAAAATTTAGGAATACTTCTTTCTTCTCTCTTTTTTCTTCTTCTTTTTTTCTTTCTTTTTTCTTTGGCCGGTCACTGGCCTCGGCCATGGCCGGCAATCATCGTTGAGGGCGGTGACGCCGTCGAGCGCGACCTCGCCCGGAGTGTCGCCAGCCCCGGCGAAACTTCGGCCTTGCCTTGGCTTGGGGCGAGCTCGAGCTCGCCCAAATCAGCGGTGCAGGCTCGCCCGGCCAAGCGGCGGGAGCCTCAGCCCGGCTCTGCCAGGCTCGGCCTCGGCGGGGGCAGCCGAGCCTCGCCGTGGGCTGGGCGAGGTGCCGGCCCTCGTTGACCGGTGCCCGGCCATGGCCGAGCCGGCGGCAAACAAAAAAGAAGAAAAAAGAAAAAAAGGAAAATAAATAAGAAAATAAGAAAATAAGAAAGAAAATAGAAAAAATAAAATAAAATATTAAAAAATTAAAATAAATAAAAAAATTATACAAATTTACCAAACGTGTTTTACGATGTTCATTTTTTATATTCCCAGACAAGTTTACTAAATGCGTTTTTTTGTTCAAAAATTGTTTCTCGGAACAGAAATACTTTTTATATTTACGTTTCCTAGAGCGATTTTAAGAAATGTTACCAACGCGTCCTTAATTTTTACATTTCAAGCGAAAATGACTACTTTTGTTGAATGATCTGTCACGCCAATGATTGTGCTCAACTTGTATTGAACAAGCAACATATGTCGACCAAATAAGATGACATGAAAATTTATTTAATAGAAGTCTCACATTGATTTATATCGGAAAAATTTAAAAGGTGCTTTAATCGAAAGAAAACAACCGATTGAACAATGAGCAAGAGTTCGGCCGTTTGCTGTGTCCCTGCTCCATAAAATAATTATACCAATAAAGTAGTGCTCTCGCATCACTGTTTCTCTTCCAAAACTCCCTTGTCGAAGCCAAATAGCTCAAAAATTGATGAAATTGTCACAGCTGGAGTTTAGTGTTATGAGATACAAAACCGATCAAGACCTTATCACAAGAGACTCAAATATCTTAAGTTTTAAACCATTTCTATAGTAAAAAACACCAGCATAGATCGAAACTGAATTCATAACTATGGGATGAATCTTCGAATCAAAGGCAGGCTTTACTCAAATTCTATAAAAGGGAAGACACTCTAAGATAGGCACCATTTGTTAACGGAAAATCAATGATTTGGAGAATATTTTCTGAAAATGATCACTTAAATGGCTTGAAATAATTAGCTAATAAGAGATGTCCTCACTATTAGTAATAATTTGTTTCGAACATTTTTGTGGACGATGGAATTTTTTTCATTCACTTTTTATGCGATAAAAATGATCATATTAAGAAAAAATATTTTTCAAAACATTCATTTTCACGAAACAAATGAAGTTTTAGGGTGCATTTATTTCATTAAAAACTTCATAATAAAGGAAAATATTTTTTATTGAAATCATTTTCAGAAAAAGTAGAATTTGATAATTTGTGGAAAGTGATTTCATTCTTATCAAAGGGAAGTTGCTTTCCCATAAACTAAGTTTGTTTCTTTCGGTTCATGGAAAATGCTTTTCGTAAATTGATTGATTTTCCATCATCAAACATTGAAAAGTCAGAAAACAATATTTTAAAAACAAATTTCTTTCAAATAAACGAACCCTTAGAAGTGCTCTAATTTCAGGATGGCCAGGGTATTTGCTCTGCCATAACACTTATCTTGTGGATACCGGTCCCAAGAATTTAGAACTTGGAAACTATCTCATAAGCTCCTTGAACCACCCTAAAATCTGAAAGCCGACCCCAGGTTCCAAGTTTCGTATTGTACATATTTAGGAAATCTTACATTAAGAAAGCAATTTCCACAAATTCTATCTGATATTAACACAATCAACATATGAAAATGCATGTTTTATGTCCATAATTCGTAAACACAAGAACATAATGACATTGCAATTTAAGAACATAACCAAGAAAGTTTAGTCTCCTTATGAAATTGCAGATTGAAAGTAAGCCTTCCTCCTCTAATTGAACATGCCAATTTCACGGATTCTGCAGATTTTGAAGAAGTTATATTATCTTTTGATTTTTTTATCGAAAGAAAATTATACTCAAAAAGATACATGAGGAGTAATAAGGTTTCATGGCAAAGCAAATTGAAGTAGACAAATATCAAAATACTATGAAATAATGTTAAATCCAAAAAATAAAGAGGATCAACGTTAGAGTGATTTATAAATACACAATTTTTGTCATTTTTGCAAATTTTTACACGTAGCATCACCTTTCATCAATTACTAGTAATAATGCTTAAAATTGAATTTAAATTCAGTGAAAATGTTCAAAAATATGATTTTCTCTTTTGGTATTAATTATTATTCATCATTGCCAATTCAACTGTGCTTTAACAACATTGAGATAGCTGAAGAAATGTGGAAAAAGAATCAGAAAGGATCAACATTTTATAAAATTCTAATAAGATGGACTTTTCCAAACTCTAACGTACGAAATTTTAATTTCATCGAATTCGATTATGAAAAAAATCAATTTGCCGCAACACAACACCACACAACAATATATATTCCTAACTTTTCTTCCAACGCGAACGCATATAACAATTGTTCAAAGGAAGATTACAAGAAAAAGAAGGAAAACATAGAAAAGAAAAGACCACAAGATTATAATCCAATTCGGGTCGATTCGTCCCATTGCGGAAACGATCTTTCACGGACTATGTCTCCTGGACCCGACTTTGCTCGTCTCCTCCGTGTCGCTGCTTGAAGAAGAAGGATTGAGCCCGTACTCGCTCGTGCCTCCATACTCGCTGCTCACGTACTCATGATTGTTAAACGCGACTTTCTTGAATTGCCTCATGTTCTCGCTATAAGAGACGCTTTCGTAATCGGTGCTGCTCGATCCGCCGGCGGCCCAGTTTTGGCCGGTCGAGCTTTGGCCGTTCGACTTTGGCCAGAAGTTTAGATCGTCGAAAGAACCGTCCCCTTCTAGAGCTCGAACGATCTGGCCAATTCGCAATTAGTTAGAACTGAGTTTCCATACTGTGGTATGATGTATAAATTATATTGATGCCTTTGGGCAATTGCTGTGCGGATCATAGCAGGAGAATGGAAACTTTGAAGTGATGGATTCTAAAAGAAAAGCCTAACTTTCTTGACTCTTTATCCATGCTAAGTAGACTGAATCATGGATCCGGCAATGTCATAGGTTAATCCTAGGACTTGCTTGAGCCAATAACCGATTTTCCCCCTTGGGCCCTAGCCTGATCATTTAATGAATAAAGTCGATGTTTCTCAAATCACGAGCAAGCTCGGACAAGGAATTTCAGACTCGATATCCTGACCGCCCGACCAGGTCCATCCATTGATCGAGTCCTACATATTAGTAGCTAGCGGGATTTACATATTACCGTGTAATCTTTCCTAGAGATGCCCAAAAAAAGAAAAAAATTAGCTCGATAAGCGAAAACATGTACCTGGCTCATCTTGGGTCTCCTC